>NW_020272924.1:0-157151 GCF_003268045.1 Sipha flava
ACATCATATTCTATCGTACGGAAACGTAGACCTAAATATTTAATTACAATACGAATTACTGTTCACCGTTTAGAAAATTTTATGTACGCTGCAGAACAATGTATGTTTTGTTTTAACGTTCTCCCCGTCCTCTCGCCCATGCCACTCTACACGTTTCTCCTCGCGTGTTTCTCGCCCGTATTTGTCATCCGCAAACCGAGTTATCAAACTCGATTCGACGATTATTTTATCAGACATTCATAAAATATTATAAACAACATTCGTTTACAATAACAATTTTTACCACATAGTACCTATTGACTATTGCAATCGTATATTCGTGTTAATATGTACGGTAGGAATGTACAAAATCAATTACAATTGTAGTTTGATAATCAGTCCATAACTATTATTCTTGTACGTTTTTTGAAATTATAACAGTCGTAAGCATTGTGCCCGGAAAAATGATAAATATTTAAAAAAAAAAATTGTTGCTGTTCTCTGGACTGTTGAACGTGCAAGAATATTGTTTGTAAATCGTAGGGATATTTTCGCTGAACATTAATAATATTGTATGTCCACCCGCACAAACTTCTAATCAAATCGTAACTCGAGCGCACGCTGCGGAGGTACGTGCTTAACTCATGATTTGAACGAAAATAAAAAGGCCAGTTACGGAATAAGTTTGCGGTACAGATTTAAACATGAAATCCATAAACGCACTGTACATACATATACGTGGGTCCGGGAAACCGGAACATGGAAAATGCCGCGAACGGGATCGTAACCGCGCCTACGAGTTCGTTAAACTTTGCCACTATCTCTTTTGAATAATCTACGCTCGTAAACGAACTTGACATAATACAATGCGCGGTCGACGTTGTAAGATACGGACACAAAGATGAAATTAACATCAACGTCGTTTTATCGGATAAGCGCGTGTACAAACTAAAAGGAAAAAAAAAACATTTTTTTTCTGCATCTACCTGATTACAATAACTTTACAACCGCGTACACAGTTCACAGCTTATGAATAAAAATCGTTTACTGAAAGATAAAAAATAATAAAAATAAAAAAACAGATTACTTCGTGACGTATACGTATGAGTAACGACGTAGCAAGGGTAACTGTGTTTACGCCGGAGGCGCGCAAAAGTACTATTTTTATTAAATTTAAAAACGAAATTTTTTCACAACGCTTTTTGAACGTGCAGATTTTGTCTAATTGTACGCATTGCGCGTGAATTCGATACTGAAATTATGAAAATAGTACAAAGGAATTCGAATAGGAAATTTCTTATGATTGATGAATCCGCCATTATTAAAGCGAGAAAAGAAAAATTTTAAAGATTAAAATCTGCACTGCAATGATGAGTGACGAATATAAATTGTATTGGTAAAATTAAAAGCAAAAAAAAATATATATCATCTCGTCAAGTTTTAGAAATCGGTAAAAAGGCGTTGTTCCAAAGGGCGGGCATGAGCTACGGAAATCGTAGGGCGCGTGCACAGCGCGTGGAGCAAAGTGGACCGACGATGACGTTCATTCCGGGTACGGGGGCGACAAAATCACCCCCTCGCCCCGGTGGGATTCGCGTTTATTGTGCGCGAAATACGTTAACGGTAATTGAACGCGCGTAGGAACGGGCGAAACCGTCGTCGCGAAATATGAATAATAAACCGCTGGAATTGTTATGCGATCGTAGAGATGATGTTTTCACGTGTACCGTACGCGGATGTTCGTGAACGATATTACGTCTGCGACCAAGGCGGATTATCCGTCGTACTCGTTGGTTCGTAAATAATTTACACGACATCGCAATATCTGAGTACAGTTTGCTAACGTTATATATATTATATGAAATGCAAATGCCACCCGCACTTTAGCTCGTCCGCCCATTCGTTCACCGATCGCTACATCGCGAAAGACGACCGAACGTATCAAATTGAAATCGACCAACTTACGATAGACTTCGTATTCGATGGTCTTGAAATTGTGATTCCTCTTACATTCCTCTAGAAGTGCAATAAAACGGGGATTTTTCGAAGATCGTATTTTCAACGTTATGTACACACACTCCGAGTGTGTACGATTTTTTCACTTATCGGTTGATTTGGAATTATTTGAATTTCTTCAGCATGTACATTTTTAATACAATTAACTAAATTTTCTAATATTCTCTTTGCATTTTATCCGCAGCTCTCCGTGGAACCGGATTGCTCCAAGAAGTACCGTTCGTGTAACGAATTTAATTAATTTCGATACGAAAAAACCAAACCAATTAGTGAAATAAACTTTTTTTCTTTTGTAAGACGGTAAAAATGTAAATATTTAAACAATAATACAATGCAGTGTAGTAATAATAATAATGTAAAAACAAGTTGATAGCATTTTTGTGTATACCTTTTTAGTTGAATTTCAGATTATCCACGGGATTTATTTATTCCCAGTCGACACGTCACCATATCTGCGGACAATCGAGACATAGCTGTACAAATAATTTAAAAAATATGCGCTTTTGTCAATCTAAAATATTTGATAAAATAAAATTAAAATTAAAAATGGTTAAATGGTTAATACTCGTAAATAATATATGAATAAATAAACAAAAGTTTATAAATATAAATAAAACAATAAATGCTTAACCTGGAGTATTATTATATTTTTAAAATACTACCGGTTTCGAATAAAAACTAATCGACAGGTATAAAAAAAAGTCAAAAAAATAACGAATGAATAAAAAAAATAAAGGAATACACAGGGCCGTTTTATGCTATGCAGGGGCCCATGGGCATCTAAAGCTTAAGGGTCTTTTTAGTAAACCAATAAAAGGCGAGTAAGAATATTAAAAGCTTATTTTGTATGATGACTTTTGTGTAGTCGGAAAATAGGAGTTATTCATTTTGAAGAAAAATCTTTTTAAATAATGGAATGAAAAATAAAATATACTTAATGCAATTACACACAATTAAGCGTTCATTATTTATTTGACATTAATATTTTAACGTTGCTATTTATCTAACATTTTTTTTTCTACAATTAAGAATTATTTTTTTTATAGGCAGTCGTATTAATACGTTACAGATTAAAATTCAAAGTTATAATTTCTATTATTGGAGGCCTCCAGCCAGATGGAGGCCCTGGGCACGTACCCCGAGTGCTCATAGAGTAAACATGGAACTGGGAGTACATTATTATTATTTATTTATATTCTAAAATGTTTGCTTACATCGAAATAGTTTTTATCGAAAATTGTAAAATATCTCCTAGACTGGGCCGGGTAATTCAGCTCTATTTTTGTAAGAAGTAAGAACGCTTCGATATCTCGTACAGTATTGTGAATGTTAAAACGAGATAATCTCAAATCATAGAACATTAAATAAACACGACTAATCTCGAATTTTGCCAAATTTGAGGGGTTAGTGGATTTAAATCAACAGTGAATCAGTTGAATCAGATTGACGTTGTTATAATATTGGCTGGACGTTTAAAAGTCGTCTTTTATTCTTGTTCGTGATTTTTTAACGAAATAATGCTACGTATGAAATTCGTCTTATGCTATTAATTTTAAACGGTCGTTTATTAATCAATATTCATCAAAATCAGTAAATACATTTTTGTTCCCATCTTTGGCTTATAATTTTAAACGCACAAACACTTGCAATTAATTATGAGCCCGCGATAATAATTATATTTATTTATCAGATTATTATTCATTGTTTAGTTTATTTGGTGAAATTATTGAATTTACTAATAAAGAATATATACTAACATTTTATATGTTATTTTTTTACGGTTTTTTGTACAATATTCATTATTTATGCGTTACATTTAATTGATAATTGCTGTTTTGTAATTATTTTATATTATTTCACGGTCATAATCGATAATAACTGTAAACAATTATTGTTCGTATAGAGCAGTGTTCTAAAACCCGCGGACTGCATCCAGCCCACTCGTCTCTTTTATACGGCTCGCATTAAATTCCATAACTAGCAAATGTCATTGAATATCATATCAATTTTTCTGTATCGTTTGGCTCGTGAACTCTTTTTAATTTGTGAATGTGGCTCAATGGTCCATAAAGTTGCCAACCACTGGTATAGAAACTTGAAACCATTACATTTTTGATTAAAAATGTTCTACATATTTAGGGTTTAATGCATTCTTCGAAATATAATTATTTATACTATAAATTTACCAAATATTGTTCCATTTTTTTTTATCTTTAAATTAACAAATATACCATAATCCTTCATTTTTAAATATATATAAATATTAACCAAATGTCTTAGTCGTTCGACTTTAGGGTATTGATGTGAAATAACCGAATAATAACGGAAATTTAAGAACTTGATTTTGCTTAACGACATGTCTTGTATTAATCTAAATAACTTAAAGTTGTAAAAGAATCAGATTTGTATGGTTACGCATAGATATAGGGATTCCATGTCATAATAACTTCGAAATAATATCTCCGGTCAAAATATCTTTTGTGAAAATAACTTATGATAAAAATGTCCTTGATAAAAATATCTTTTAAACTGATTCACAATTTTTTAAAGTATGCCTATTTTATAAACCAATTGTATATTTATAAAAATCACAAATAATAAAATCATAAGCCTATCTTATCTTAGCTTTATCTTTATATGCTTATCTTTTGATGTATTATTTAATACGATAATAATATATAATGAACAATAAAAATAATGCAGAAAGAGAAAAAAAAGAAAGAAAAAATTTGTAAATAAATAAAAAATATAAAATTTAAAATATTACGTTTCTACATTAAAATATAAAATGTAGATCGAAGATACAATGATATGTAATAAGCTGATAAAAATAAAATAAAAAGATATTTTGTTCAAAGTCATTTTTGTTTAAAGATATTTTGACCGGTCACTGATAAAAGCGTGTGAAACGCTGCGACGGTTGCACGAGTGTTTCTACTGCAGCGATTCATTTATCTTCACCCGGTATAAATTATTAAATTTTCCGTAAACTCTGTTTAAAAATTGAATTCTCAAAAAGAAAAAAAAACCTCTTAGTCGATCAACAGATAATATGTATCACGTATCTATTCGAAAAAACCTTGATTGTTTATAAGATTTTTATACCTCTTTTGCGACTTGTTTGTGCGAAAAAAATAAATAAAAAGATTTTGAAATTAACCGATACAAAAGTGACTAGTACGTTCCGACGGATTGTGTTAGCACATTATAGACACACATTGTAGACCGCCGGCATTGCATCGCAGAGAAATGCAAAATGTTAAGAGGTAAACGTCGAACGTACATTTTCATCCGCAATTTTAAACACGTAGGACATTTATATTACACAAGATCGATACAGTTTCTCATTTGTCTTCACTATTATAAAGTAAATTGACATGTGACTAAATTGAAACCTAATACGCATGCCTGCAGTGTTCCTTTGTTATTTAAATTTTCAAACTATGTAAACCTTCGTTTTATGTTTGTATTTTTACGGCATTTAAGTATAGACAAATAAAAACAACGAAAAGACGCGGAAAATGTTCTTATTAAAACAGTTGCGGATATAATTGCCATGGTGAATTGGAAAATTTAATCGAACGTTAAAGATACTCGTATCGATTTTACGCAGTTCGAACGTATCAGATAAATAAAATGAGTGCAGATACGACATGAACCTGAGACCCGATGTAGTTTCTAATGCACTTTTTTGGGAGTACTAAAAACTATTATTTAATAACTTATGCATAACGAATATGAAGTTATGGAAAGCTATAACAAAGAAAAAACTTGAAATAACCATAATGAACATAATTAAAAAAATAAATAAAATATATTATTACATTTACAAGGGCCTTGAAACATTTAAAAGTTATGAAAATGTTAGTTCAGTATTTAATTTGTGATGTATTTTATGCGTTTTATTATTTATACTATTTTATAATCAAATCAAGTTCAATCATTTATGGAAGGTTACAAGTAATTATTTTGTTAAAAATTACATTTATTTATTACCATAAATATGTTCTATGACTACAGGTGAATCGTTTACTTTTAAAATGAGTCAAATCGTATAATAGTTTATTTTATTACAGCGTTTTAGAAAATTGGTTTATTTATGAATAATGCTAAGTACCGTAATTAACCTCATTCACACATAAAATTGCCAACCAAACATTTAATAATAACTGCTGTTAATTTTCCCTCGAATATTATTGGACTAAAATATTAAGCGTTGATCTTATACTCGTTTAAATTTTAAATACTGTTTAGAACAAAGATTAATTGATTCTTGTTTTATATTATATTTAAAAATAATTTAGATTATAATAATACTACTAGTGTTAATAAATGTATAATAAAAATCAAACGACTATATTGCAAACAATCTCTTTTATGATTCAGTAATTTTATTTAAAAAAAGTGTTAAGTAAATCGTTTGTTCATAAAAATGGTCAAATTCATTAAGTTTAAAATTTTACTATTGTAAAAAAAAATGATTTTGAAAAATGTGCCATATATTAACAAATTTAAATGAATATAGTCAGTGGCGTACATTCAATCTTGTTTTTTTTTTCACTGCAGAGATAAGGAACTGCTATAAATAGATATTATTTTATACAACTTTTTTTTTAACAATTTACAGTTTATATTTACATTACAGTAAATTAGTAGCCATAATAGCCATAAGAATATAAAAACAGCATAGTTAACAAAACTTTTCAAACACCTATCAATATAATTAATTAGTTCTTATAATATTTGTAGCTATTAGTTTTATATTTTAAGTTCAAAGCATAATAATGAAACTACGAATATATTGCACGTCATCAACAATATCACAATTTTTTTTTTTTTTTTTGTATGTACGCCACTAACTATAGTAAGAATAAGAATTAAAAAATGTTTGTAATATTTTTCTATTTACGTGCGGAACATTTACTATTAATTTCTCGAAAGTGACACTGTTTGGGCCAAATCTGTTTCATAAATAAATTATTTAGTCCATCTTCGAAGTATTACTAGTTTTGAGTGGGAGAAAAATTTACTAAAAAAAAATAGGTTTTGTTTATCAGTATACCTGCTACGAAATTATGCGACAGTATGCACGCTTACACCATAAAATAAATAATTACCCATGTAATGGACATATTTAAGTATTTACTGAAATGAAAACTAGTAAAAAATTATTAACTTTTGTCTTTTAACATTTTGCATTAGAAACTACGGTAAACGCAAATAATTATTCCGTGAGATACTAGTGATAAAAATCGATTCTATCCACCAAATTCTATAATTACAAATTCGAGGACTGAACCATACAGTTTTTATTCATTTATAGGTGACGGGGGTTGGGGGTTGGGGGTTGGGAATGAGTAATTGTTGGTTACAAAAGTCATGGTCATCTACCAAAAAGAATATAAAAAAAAAATACATTTTCGCGGTGTCTTACATTATATGACCGCAACCGAATAATAATACTAATAATTATAAATAATATTTAAAGTTTCGATAATAATAATATTATATTAGTATGTGTTTATCGTTTCATCGGTAGAGTTGACCGTTGCACTGCACACTGTCCCGTTGGTTTGGTCGTCGTCGACTTTTCCGTCGCCCCGAAACTGCTACACGTCGCAATATCAACATGCCAGCCCTTATCAGTTCTCCGTCCAGTTGTTTTAATATGCACACAAGGCGAAGAATGATAAGCACTGGTATGCGAAACTATTTCGTTCTGCACGCGTGCCTGAAACACGAAAACAAACAGCGTTTTAAAAATGTGAGGTAAACACGTATACATATAGGTAATTTTTTTTTTTATTTTTTTTTTCGAGTAGATAGCAATAACAAAGAGAACACCGTGATGGCGGTAATATTAGTCGAAACAGCCTTGGTCCCCTGTCAATTAGCCTGCCGTACCTGGAGCAGCGCCGTCGGGGATGGATTTGGGTACACAATCAGATATTACGTTTCGGTTCTCCGAAACGTCTCTTGGAAATACGAATATCGTGAAAACTATAGACGAACTTGTAATCAATTCGATTCAAAGACAGAAAATGTCGACGCGGTTGGTTATGAAACTCGAACGGAACAACCTCGCGATAATCACGTACGATTTTTACATATAACACTGGACGACGCTGTAAAGACTCTGTGACGATTGCGTGAAAACCGTTGCATTCCGCCATGCGAGTTCCTTTATTAGAAATTATAATGTATGCGAACACCGATTTTAGCATACGTTTAATGTTCGGGTAATGTACATAAATTACACTCGATCGCGCGCTGGCTCGTTGCATATTTTTGTCCGCGAAATTATATTTACGACCGCAAGTGCACGTATAGGTCACCGTGCGTTTTCACATAATTATATATGCTAGGGAAGGTTAGTAGGTACATATGCCGAAACGCGATTCGCATTAGCCATGTTCGTTTTCGTGACCTTTGTAAGAAATGCTTTACGCTGTAAAGGAACAAAAGCTGTTTAAGTAATGCGAATCGAATTGAATAGGTTTTTGTGCCATGTATGTACACACGCATCGTTTCATCACTGCTGAAATACAAATACGATACAACTTCAAAAACGTATATTGTCAGAGCCATTTATCTCGGGAAAATTAACGTTAACGTAACCGACTGGGAAACCAGAAAAATCAAAGTATGAAAGGTACCACCGTGTCGGGAGAGAAAAAACCCCTCTTTCCACTCTTTTCGTCCTCCCGACATTCGAGTAACGGAGGCCATATATATATATACGATCTTCGTCGATCGAATCATTTTTCTCCGTTTCTCGTCGTAAAGCGTCGGCGGCGGTGGTGTAAGGGCGATGGTCCCAACGGTAAACTCCCTTCCCGTCCACCGCCGCGTATCGTATATTATTTTATGCTATACACGCACAAAAACAGGGGGAAAGGTGGTGGAAAAAATGTGCAGCGCGTAATAAGTGTACGTGCGTACAACGATAATAAGTAATGATAATAAATACTATATGTGTGCGTGCGTGCGTACGCGTTGCCGGAGTCCGAAACGCGGAATACTAACGCGGGGAACCCACCCCAAGGGAGGAATTCGCCAAGTCGGAAAACAAGCCGAAATTGAAGGCATAATGCCGTTGTGATCATATATTAAATGTACCGCTGTGCTGCGATACGACCCGGGTAAGCACGTGCACCACCTCTATGCGACGACGACAGTGCGCTACAATATGCACGGTAACGAGCGACTCGCGCAGTGGAACCAACGGGACGGACGTCGTTCGTGTATATTATATGATATCATAATATGATTTGTTCGATCAGGACCGGCAGCAGTCACGTAGTATTAATGACTCCGGGCGGGTTCAATAATAACGAAATAACATTATACCCGTACGGATCGCCCCGGTGTAATCGCTGTGTACCTACAGGACTTCAGCCGGGGCCGAAGATTAATTTTGAAAATTGCTTTCGGACCGCACAAATGTTTAACGATAATAATCAAAATTTAGAAAAATCTATCGTCCATTGATCGTGCACAAACAGTCTAAATCACAAATCATTTATGTTACGGTGAAATAGTGTATTCATTATTTTGAACTGTTTGGTTTGAAGTTATTTTGACGCGCGCTTGACGAATCACTTGTGTATACGTACACATGTTATAGTTTACAGTTATCGCTACTTATTTGGACTTACTGGTTAATCGAATCATTCGTCAACTGTACTCAAAACACGCAGTCTCGATTTGCACGTGTACGAAGGCACGGAAAAAAAATCGTTCGTTAGTTAATGGGGTCATTAGATAATGTTAACGATTGGATTGATTTCTATAAAAAAAATCAATGGTAGATATCGCAATATAAATAAATGAGCAAATCATGCAGCGGGACGACACGCACACCGTGTGTATATACACCGTACTATTTTGGACCGCCCGTGTTACTTTTAAACGAACTGTAGAATAATACAATACGTATAGTCATGCTTGTAAAAGCGTATTTTCGCACGAGTGCGTCGCCAGGAGAAGAGGGAAAACGAAACCCACTCGCTGTATTGCAATCACATAATCGCGTAAACAAACGCTATCTTAGGCCAATGGATCGAGTACATAAGAAAAAATGAACGTTGTTACTTCGCACCTATACGACGAACATGAATAATAGCAACGGGCTGAAATCCATAACATACGTACATCGGACTTTTGCAGCAGAGCCGTATTGCCAGTGATGAAAAACCATCAGTATCGTTTCAAAAAACTCGGACGTAGAACATGTTTGCGCGGATAATAATTTACCCGGCCGTCAATTATAATAATCATTATTGTAGACGTCCGTCTTTCGCCATTGTCGCGTCCGACCTAACTGATGTATACAATGTGTAATGTGTGTATGCGCACACATCGCTTAATTACTCGCACCATGTGTTAACAACTGTCAAACACACCACTGTTGTTTTTGTTTTTGCGGGGTCGACGCTCCCACGTCGTCGTCATCATCATCGCTGTCGCCATAAGGTTGTTCAATTTGTTCGTAGGAATTTATTATTGTTTTAATGACGTTTTTATTCGATTAACCTTCAAAAAGTTTACGTATAAATATTTATATATATATATATATATATATATATAACAGATATATAATTAAGATATTTCTTTTTTATATACATTATTTTTCATTTGAGGAGTATTGTTGTTTAAAATTCATTTGACAGCGATATAATATTTTATTTTCAGTGTACACGAAAAAGGAAATGGAAAAAAATTTAAAAGAATATTAAGACTATGGCATACTGTCAACGAGAAAAAAAAAATCCCGTCTGCGAACGCCGTTGTACTATAATACAATAATATTAATATATTCGGTCGCGTACAGCAGACAGCGCAGTGTCACACGCTTATGTATGAAAAAAATGATTTTGGTTTAGTTTTTATCAAATTAAACACGTTCGAACTAGCAATAAATAATAACCACACAAACGCGGTTATATGGAGTGCATTATCTGAAACCGTCGTACAACAGTATTACGTACAGATCACACGCGTACATGCGTTTCAATAAAATATCATACAGTGCAATGAACAAATCATTGGCGGCGACGTCGCGAACAATATACTATACAAGATACGCGAACGCGTATATTGAAATTGAATCGAAAGTTTTAAGCCATACGGAATTCGTAGCGCATCGAACGCTATCTGACCTATCGGACCGTCCACTTCTCGACAACTGCGTTCGTAATACGTGTGTACGTGGATGAAAAAAAAAACATGTACAACATTTTAATCGGTGGCGATAAAACGTGCGTGCGTCGTGGTACAGTAAAATGTATGGCAGCTACCTAATACAATATACTATAAACCGTTTCGAAAAAAGCAAAATTCATTTAAAACCACGCGATTGTGAACAACTAGTGCGACACTCTAATACGATCCAAAGTCATAATGCCGAATGAATAGTCTATAGCGGTGGATTATGAAAATAAGACACGCGGAACGTTAAAAAAATAAATCGAACTTTGCCGCTACTTCAAGGAGAATACTGTAGTAGTGCACTCGTATACTCTTGTTTTATATATCCGACAAAAAAAAAAACCGACTTCACGTGTTTATAATAAATATTTCGGACATTTGAACACCGACTTCTGCGAAAACCTCCTGCACCATTGTGATTTCGAATGTCGTTTTTATACTTCTGCACCCGTGGCACGCACGTATTATAATATATCCATCTCGGAGCGCTTACGAAGCTATAATATTCATTATTCACTTCGCTAGATCATATCATTACACACCGCACAGCTTCGAATAACGTTATAATATTGTGTATTCGACGTTCCACCCCGAAATCGAACAATAAACCAACAACATCTGTCGTGTGTACGATTTCAGTCGCTCCGATCGTCGTTCATAAGGGTGAGTCCGAGCCCTGCACTGCGCACAATGGCGACACCGAACGAGACGGCTTCCCGTTTACAACGATCCATTGGACTGAATAATATAATATATATGTACGTATATAATAATTATTGATAAAAACGACTTTCTTAAATTCTTTGGTACGGAACACCATTGACAACGCCGGCATACCGTAAAACCCCATTTTTTTTATTTATCTCTTAAACTGTTATTTATTTATTTTTTGTTGAACATAATACGAGTATTACATTAATTCTAGTGTTCGATAATTATTTTTATTTTAATTCACTATTGTCGTTATTATTTAATCATTATTATTTGAATCGTTGATTTTTCTATCTGAACAACAATAAACATTCTTTCATTTTAGTTAAATTCTAATCGAAATGATAGTTTTCATCGGAAATTTTTAAATGGTTTTTTTTTTTTTTTTATACAGTTCATGGATGACCGAATTCAATTTCCTTTTTTCTCGAACGTAATAATTAAAACGTAAAGGCAAAAATAATTAAAAAATAAAAACCCGTGGCAAACTAGTTGTAATGAAAACAACACTGCCGTCATCGTCTCCCTTCTAAATCTTTTGCACTCGATTTCAAAACGAATAACGTCGAGTTCCCCAACCCTAAAAACAAAACTACCCTACATCGGGGTTGATTTCATATCCGTTATTTAATCTTGATGACGTCGTACAACTTTTAGTTTCAAAATTCAATTACCAACAGACATTAAAAGTTTGGAAAATTACCTTATGTTGTGTATTGCAATTTACACAAATTAAAAGTTACACGATTATGATATGGGACGTGTTTAAATCACCTGTTAATGGTAACTTTGTAAGCGAAATTTCCATTCATATTTCAGACATTTTGCATAAAGAAAATAACCACATCTAAGTGTAATGTATGATTAAATTATACAAACACATACACACACACACACACATAGATATATATATATATATATATATATATATATACATAGTTTTACATTTAAGAAAATCGTTATTTTGCTGTAGGTTACCGTCTTCTGAATCCACCCATAACGACTATTTTCAATTAACATACACCATGAGGTAAAATTGAAAATAAATTGACCACAAGACTTTATGTCATGATTCCGTTTTATATTATTTTGGTAAATATTCGAATTTATAATGTTGTTACGTCAATATATCGAAAACCTCTTTTTTAATTATTTTAATAGTTTGTAATGTTTCATTATAATTATGCTGGAAACGTATGATGTAACTGAATGACAGCTTGGTAACAATTATATCTAATTTTTCGTTTAAAAGAAAACGGTTTCATAATTATAAAAAAAACTATTAATATTTTTGGTGTTCCAGAAAAAATATATTACAGACAACATTAAAAGTACACTAATTATGTATAGCAAATATTATAATATTTACTTTAAGTAAAACCATTTTGAGTGTTGAAAATAATTATTAATATGATATTTATATTACAATAAATCAAAGCAGTACAACTAAAGCGAAATCGTGTTTACAGAATATAATTTTTTAAGTAACCTTGATATAATAAGTATAACCATTATCTTAATCACTTCAAAATTAACTTGACCAGTCTCATAAAAAATATTCAAGTTAAATATCGGTTAAGTTAGAAATTTAAAATATTAACGACTAGTATAAAATTCGCTTATCCTTGCTCACGTGCGTTCATGTACATATGCACATGTACACTATTATATATTACTACTTAAAGGAAAATATGATGTTTTTTTTGTTCAAAAAATCACAGACACATTATTCTTATGACCGTACAACGCCGTCGTCGCCACATTTCTCACACACATTTTTGTGAACCAGCTGATTCTTAAACTGATGCAGCTGTGATACAGAGGGGGTGTCCCTTTTGTGTTCAAAAGTAGTATTAGTAGTTCGCCTCCAACACCTGGTTAAAAAAAAACTGTTCCCTCCACGAACGATTTCAACGTTTTGATCAGAGATCGGTTTGATATACTTAGGGTTATCGTTCGTCGTCTTGTTCGCATATTCCATACGAACAACACTATGCAATTTAAACAATATCATGAGATAACCATTTATATTTAGTTCTTAACCACCAACTTTTTAATTCCGGAACATTATCAGAACGTAAAATGAATAGTAGTTGAATGTTTGAGTTTATGTCACCATGACCACGCGCTGCTAAACCTTGCCTCGTCAAATAAAGAGATGAAATAATTTTTAAAAGATCGGATCGAGCGTCATTAATTTCTTTAGTTATAGAAATACTCAGAGATCCACATATGTTAAATTCTTTTTTTTGTGTTGCCGTAGATAAAACTGAAGCTTAATGGAAATTAATATCTAAAAATGTATACATTCGATTTGTTATAATGCGAGAAATATTTCATATTATGAATTTTTGCAGTATTCTGCAGTTAACAGGCAACCCAACTTGGGATAATTTTATCTTAATATTTATTTATATAATAATTTAAAAATAATATCTACGATTGTCTACAACAATTGTGTATTTAAAATATTTTTGGGAGACAGAAAAATTTAATCGAACGAAATAACTGACTACAAAGATAACAAAAATTGATAAAAATCGAAGCTCTACTCTGGAATAGCTAAATAACGTTATTAAATATTTACTTTCGTGGCATTTGAATCGTTCCAAAGCTTTATTCCACAAAGAAAATCCTTCAACTACAAATACATTTTTAGAATTTAAATCAGGCACAGAAGATGCAGGAAGATCAACTTTATTTTCAACAGCACTTGAATAAATTGAATAAAATGATTTTTCTTTCACACGATCATAATATATTATAATAATCACGGATATAATTGTAACCATTTTTCTTGAAACACCCTTTTTTTTTTGAGAAATTTCACTTTTCGATTCAACATTCAAAGAGTTAGAACTGTTATTTGCGTCAGTAGACTGTTCTGTGGTTAATCGATTTTTTTACTAACCACTTATCCATTTTAAATTTTAAAAATACACAAAACTATGCTATTATAAATTATAATCACTGCTAAGTGCATCGATATCGAATGGTCGACGGATAATTGATACAAATTATCAGTTACGATTATTATAAAAATACTGAATCACGAAATCTTAGAAAACAGATAATATGGGTACCCAGTTCATTAGATACGTATTTTTCGGATACTGATACAGGAATTTTAAGCAATATCGAAATGTATTTTTAGCCCACGCGGTCACAAGTAATATTAAAGTTAGCACCCATGTCTGTGTATGTCTGTAGACTGCGGTATTATAATAATGAATATTAACGAAACGCGATAACTGGCAATGATGCGACGGAAAAACAATGCACCGATGATTGGCAAACTCTCTTTCTTTCCGTTGGTCGTTTTTTTCCCATTATAAAACCGTAACGAATTCATTAACTTATCTATATACACCTATAAATATATCAGTCGAACAAGATATTCTGTATCCACGTAATGCACAGAACACATTATTTCGGTCATAAGTTTTTTTATTGCTTTCGAAATTCCTACATCTGTCGCCGATACATAATCGCGAAATACGGTAAGTCCCCGATTGTACAATACTATTTCTACTCTAGTCGTGTATAAGAAGTGAATGTGTTGTTATTAAACGTTTTACGCGTGATATTGCATGAAATTAATAATAAGACTAAATCTAAAACACATTATACGTATACATATTATTGTACGGAGAAAAAAAAACAAAGACATTCCCAAAAATTATTGTTTATGCCGCCACCAAGATTAAACAACACAAACGCACTGCTGAATACCATGTGCATTTGGTTAAGACTTTGTAAGGACATTTTTATGAGAAGGGGGGTAAGACAACGACGGAATAAAGGTCGACTCCGGTGGCGTCGGTCACGTATCACACGTCCGCTTTATCCCTTTTGATTTATATTTATCGTGTTTCTCTTCTTCTTATTCATCAAATCCTTCTGTTTCGTTCCCTCAGTTAACTATTGTTTGCGCGTGTCACAATGGGATTATACTTGGTTTTATGCCGTATACGTGTGATTACGTCCGCAGAAATCACGTAAGGAAAATGTAGTATATATATAAGGGGTAAAAGAACGATTTCAAAAACGCTGAAAATAGTTTTTAAATAAATATATATTTATACAATATACAATCGATCGTTGTTGATCAACAATATGTATATAAATAAATAGATGAATTGTAGAAATTCAATATCGAAACGAGGAAGTTGGGTCTTACGGTAAACATTGCTTTTAACTTAACACGTGTTTTCAACATATGCTATAATTTCCAAATGGTTCAATATATCAATAACGACATAAAGATAAACAATCTCCAAATAAAAACGAAAACCAACTAATTATAATATTGTAGACATTGGATATAAGATGGTATACTAATATATATTATTTTTCAAAATGTTAATATTTTTCTACCTATAATATACTTTTAAGTATAAGATCAGTTGATAAAGCCATACTAGTTAAATTATTAAAAAAATATATGTAATTATTAAATTGTTATCTGAGAAATATTAAAACAAGTATTTTTGATCTATAACAGCTAACTTACAAATCGTATGAATTACCAAAAATGATTGAAAATCACTTCTACTTTACTAATTCAAATAGAAAATTAAATAAACTATCATCGTATTTACTTGACTACATGCGTGTTATTTTCTATCCAGTCATCATTATACTCTTAATAATTACCATAGCAAACAAATAAAACTTCAATACGAGAAACAACTTTATTAAACGATTTAATTGGATTTCAAATAAAGTGCAAATTATCATTTGATTATTATTTTTTCAAATTTTAATATATTTATTTATATAAATATAAGTGACATAGGTGTACTTTTATAAATAAGTGAGATATCTGTAAATTAAATTTCTATATTTTCACTCATGCAATCGCTTTTTAATATTAATTAGCTACTGTTGTATCAAATGGTATTTAATTTTAAAAACCACAAAGGTAATTGAATTTGTTTGTCACAATGACATTTCATTTATAAGACATTTAATTTGAAAGCACTACAACAGACATTTATATATAAATATAGAAATAGCAAATATTTTTGTTTCCTACAGAAACTACAAATATATGACTATTTGACTCATACGGCCATA
Organism: Sipha flava; assembly: GCF_003268045.1. NCBI lineage: Eukaryota > Metazoa > Arthropoda > Insecta > Hemiptera > Aphididae > Sipha > Sipha flava. The sequence continues at coordinate 16,996 of NW_020272924.1, forward strand.
AATCAAAATAAGTCTGATAATAAAAAATGGTGGTCAAGTGACAACTATATACGCATTTTCTATGTGCGCACATTGCACAACGCAAGGGTTGACGAGCACCGAAGGACTACTACACATATCTTCTTCGTTTTAAACGGTGATTCTGCGTGGTTTTCGTCCATAAATATTACAATCGTGATAAATCGTACAACTGAATGACGTAAACCAAAAGTAATAATTCGTATCCACCAGATGTTTTCATAACAATGATATAAATTCAATATAAAAAATATTATACCATGTATAAAAATAATCAATCTGGGCAGCGCTGTGTGTGTTAACAGAGAGGAGAAAATAAAAAATTAACGTTATGATTCTGTGGGAACACGCTGCAACTATATTACTCGCTTGTAACTACAGTTTACCGTATAATTCAATAAAATGTCGGGAAAAATTATGTGATGTATGATATCAAAGAAAAAAGTATGGAGCATAACTAAATATTGGTCGGTGACGTGCCTAACACGAATATATTATATAAAATAACGCTAGTCAACACTCATAATGAATAAAATTAATTAATTTAAATTTTTATCAACTGCCTTAAAGGCGAACATTTTAAGTACGGTACGTATTTCAAAATTACTGTGGGACAGTATAATTAATCAGAGTTGTGAAATTTAACCAAACACATGTGTTTAATAGCGTGCATGCACTAAAATAAACGGCCAGTTGCCACCAACCTGCCAGGTACGAAATTGCATGCAAACAATTATTATAATAATTTTATTATCATCATCGCCTCTACGGGAATATATCGGAACATTTTTGCTGCAAACTATTCGGAATAATCGTACGTATTTGAGTTAATATTCCTACCGAGTTGTATTGGCCGTCGATTAATATGAAAATTCATTAAATGTATGTAGCATCGACTGCAATAACAATAACAATAATAATAATAATAATAAAACAAAACGGTATTGTCATTAATTATCGTCGAATACAATGGAAAACTATTCAATTTCCTCTGCCCTTCATTTGTCCGTAGCTTTTTATTATAGACGTGTAAAATACGCGAGCGATTTAATTACTTTGCGCGGGACTGGCCTGTCACTGTGACCCAGACTAAAAATGTCAAAAGCCATTGCGATACAGTCCCGAAAAAAAAAGAAAAATTTGATAAAATGTAACTTTTTAAACCCGTTCGCATTTTTCTCCGACTACTATAAAAGGCTTGAAACATATTTAAATTTAAGTTTTCAAATATTGTATTGTGAAAACTACACGTTTAATATGATTCAATTACATATTCGAACAAAATATGTAAATTCCTGCAAATGCTAGCTTACTGATTTTAATCTTGCCACTTATGATTAAATCACATTTACATATATTATTGTTATAATCATTATATAAGTATTCAGAGAAAATTAAATTCATCTCAACACTTTTTACGATAACGATAATATGTAACTAGTTTCTATTTAATAATAACTTATGTATATTTATATGTTGTATTTGAAATTTAATTATTAAGAATTTTTAGTTTGGAATTCAAATTCAATTTTGTCAAATCATAAAAACTATTTCTTTGCAAGTTAGAAATAATAACCAAAACAAAAGCGTGTTTATAAAAAAAAGGATAAATGGAACTAGATATTTTATCGGGTACCAACATTTCCATTAAAACTTATTTTTAGTAAAAGTCTAAAAGTTATAGTACCTATAATAGTGACACGATTATATTATAAAATCGCTATAGAGTTAATTTTCATTCGTAACTTATAATTATAATAAATGTTAAAACAAATAATAATAAAGAATACTTAAATACCAAAAATACTAGGTAGTATTATGTAGGTATGTAATATGTAATATGTAGGTATTACATTTTTCGTTAATTTTTTTTTCCGAAGTCTTAAAATGAAAATGATTACAATTTATTCCAAAAAATACATAGTAGGTGCGAAAAAGCGTTCAGTGTAATATTATATGTTCTTTGTATATGTATATATATATTGCTGATTTTCACGAGAAACCGAATTTTTCGCGAGAAATAAATCTACTTATGTCATACAAATATATATATAGGTAGTGATTGTCGCTGATGCCTTGGTCATAATGGATGAACGCACGGACATCAAATACTTAAAATAAAAGTTATTGGTATAATAATATAATATTGTGTTAAAATACCTGCGTTTTCTATACGCCTTTTTAAAACCAAGAACTACGAACCATATCATCAAAAATAGGATAGTTGGAATTCAAAAAATGTCCATCGGTTTACATTAGAACACTGGTGTGATACACGACCATTTTTGTAGATCCGTTGGTTGATTTATTTTTCTTTTCAAGAAATCTAATGGGTGCGAAAGTTTCTTAGACGACCGGGATGATATTATTATTATTTCACGGTTGCGTATACCACTGGGCGAACAGAAGTTTTCGATTTGCGACGCTAACGAGATTCCGAAATTAAACATAGCAGCTGCGACGGGTTAATCACCGATCGAGCGATCTAGCCACTGCCAAGATACACATTATTTTATGGCCAGACGCGTTTTTGTTATTTTTTCCACGTTTTAGATAAATATGTGGAAACGGAGCGAACGACGAAAACGCATACTATTGTAAGAGCGTGCGCGGGGATCGATTTGTTCAAAGCGATGTGTATATTATATCGTTTTGTCCGAAACGGACACGTAACGAAACGCAGTGAATAACGCGCAAAGGTCACCGACGATTAGATCAATGATCCCGCGCGTCAATAATAATATTAATAATAATAATCATCATACCGCCGTGGCGACTACGATTACGTTAAGGAAGAAAAAAAAAAAACGTAATAAATAAATAACGTTCAGACGCTACACGGTGGTGTAAGGAATATAATATCAATAGCGTTACAGTGCGCGCGAGTCGAGACGACGATCGAATCATCGGCGAGAAATCGAATGAGCTGGTCGTCGTCGATCGGAAAACCGTTTCGAAAAAAAAATCAAAAAACAAGAATCGAAATATAAAATAAAATAAACGGACGGCGGTTGAAAAAAGCACGAGCACGTCGTGGCGAATACTTACGGTGCGCGGGTAGAACGGCCGATCGTTTGGTCGGAAAGTGTCCTCCGAGGGTTGGGCACGTCTGCGCGGCACGGGCTCGGCTTGCGGACTGACTGGTAAGCGGGCAGCGACCGAGAACGGTACGTCGGCGCGTCGGCGCGCGCGCTCAGCAAATGAACGCCGAACGGGCGGCACTCTCGTCCGATCGGTTCGTCGGCGGTGCGACCGACGTGCCGTCCGCGCGCCAGCTAGCGCAACCGGTGGCTGGTGGCGGACCGACGCGCGTCGGCGCCGGGAACGCGCCCGGTCCGGAGAATCCCGCGCGAAGGGACGGGGACGGGGCCGGGTTTTCGTTTTATTGTTATTTCCCCCCCTCGTCCCCCCCCCCGGATGCCCACCGTCGTTGTTCTTTGTTGGCTCGGAGTGGGGCGATAAAAAGGAAAAAATTAATAACCGTAGTTTCGAGCGTTCCGCGTATGGGAACACGTAGGCGTATGAAAAAAAAAAAAAAACCGCGTTGCCGAGCAATTATGATTTACAATTAATTTATTTTTAATATGGCGATATTGCGCTTCCCCTCGGAACCGCCCGCGGCCGTAGTCGCGATAATCATCAAATAAAACGTATAAAAAACGTACAACTGAGATTGGTAAACGTTTGATGTCATTCGGCTATTCCGACCGAACGTTCCGGCGAACTTTCCGGGGAAACGGTGAACGCGTTTTGAGCGCTGCGAGTGGTTTCCTCGCGTAGAACCTGCCCGCGTTGACCCATGGCTGCAGTCCGCGAAACGGTATAACACACCTCGTCCAAACACTGAAAACCGAACATAAATTCAAAATATTAATTAAATCGAACGAAAAACATCCAAAAGCAAAATGTATTACAATATTCGTAATCCGAGCCTGAAAGTGATATGACAAAATTATTAATTGGAATCCACAAAAATGGAGTAGAAATATTTTGTACTAAATATTGAAAAAATCACATCGGTTCAACTTTAACTGCGCATTACGTCACAGACCCATCGTTTATCGTGAACGGTTATAATAAAATCGCTATCTTTGTTTTTCGTGACAGCATATCGTCTATGGTTATACATTATATACAATTATAATTTATTAATCGTTCTTTACCAAATCTATTCGTTTTGTCATCCTGATGTTATAAGTAATTTCTTTTAACCAGTAAGATTTATTTGCAACTCAAACAACATGTTATCATCACATGAATATTATAAGAAAACGTAATTCATCTCATAAGACGACCAACGCCCGCAAATGTGTGTAATTCAAATGTAGTTAATATTATCTGTGTTCTGTTGGTTGGTTTCTTTCAATATTTTAATTTTAAAATTATGAGTTATGCGAGTTATGAGGTTTTTTTTTAATTGTGACATTTTACATAGGTACTCATAATACGTTAAAAAATTAAAATATCGGAAAAAACCCTCTCACAAAACATAGATAATGTTTTCCCCTTAAAATTTGATTACAGGTTAGTTTACTCTAATATTAAATCACTACATTTGAACAACTGAACGCAAATTTACCATACTGTACGTTTATTAGACGGAAACAATGCGGGTGCGGCGTCCTCGTAAATTAAAAAAAAAACTAAACTTTAAAAATTAACAATTAAAACGTGTTAAAGGTAAAATGTACTTCTTCTCCTTTTCTAAATTACCGTTTTGTTCTATCGAAACCTTGCACTTATGCTCAATGTACACACAATAGTCTGGACGGCAAAGAATTAAATAGGCTTAACAATTTTGGACGGATGAATCTATTGTTCAATTCGCGACACATTTCATTAGAACTACTGTGCGCGCTGCTGATACGATGGAAAGTTACCGCATTGAATACAGATGAGAAGTTCATTTGTGCACGCTGCGAGCCGCAAACTGTGTCGGTCGAAGTTACTTACGCGTTATCGTTATCATTCGGCACCGGATATCGATGAATTGTGCGTTTTTTCCCTCGGAAAGTTTCGAGTATTACGTAATGCTTTTTCGTCTAATAATAACAATAATATAGTCGAATATAAACTGTATTTTTCGGTTTTCAGATAGTTTTAAAACATTTCTTACGTAATTATGAATGAACCGTGATAAAAATCACGAATTACATAACACAACGCCATCATAATGTCGAAAAAAAAAACAAATCTAACATTTATTGTTAATGACTAATATTCAAACGACAATTTATCGAACATTGAGTTTGGATTTTGTTTTGAATTTAATTTGATTTAAGCATATTATACTGATAAATTTCATTCGAATTCTAACCAATTCGGATATTCGCATTGTGTTAAGGGCATGCATAAATCTTTTTATGAACTCTTTTTTAACTCCGATTGCGAATCAACATCCCGGCTTAAATTATGGAGTATTATACAAAAGGGGACGCATTGCGTATATACATAATGGAGACGCTTAGAGAATGGAAAAGGTTCGTCGTCGTCGTATTCGGTCCGACCTTTTCGTGACAAGATTACAGCAATATTGTTGTTATTTCTAATTATTTATGCGGTTGTTATTTGTTAAAACAATAGGCACGCAGAGAAATTTGGCCTTGTGTAAATAACTTGGATGTAGCGGAGATTGAGTTTTCAGTTTTTCTCCACCAATATTTCGTCTTTGGAGAACAATATGAAAAAATTATTTTTTTTTTTTTTTTATAATATATTATCGTTGTATACGAATGAATGTCCGGCATGTCCGGCCACGAATGAATTCCAGACCGCAAACAAAATGTCGTATATTATTATTATAATAATGCGCATACCTATGAGCTTTTTATTTAGGAAAATTTAATAAGCTATCGTACAGGGTTTTCAATTTTGATGGTATGTGATACTATACTAAGAATGTCTTCAAATCACGTATTGGATATCATAAATTCGATCACACTGATTTATGCAAAACGAGATTATGCTAATAGCTCGATTTTTTCATATTCACAGCTTTCAATATAATTCATAAAAATCTATACTCGTATAAGCGCTTAGTTATAAAGAATTGAAAATGGTGATTCGTTGTACTTGAAGTATTTTTAAATTAAAAATAATATTTACATACCAGCTAACGGTTCATTGCTCAATACCACGATTTTTTAATAAAGATAAAAATATAATATAAATATTTGAATTTTTCGCGTACCCTCAAAATTTTATTACTTGCCATCTTGGGTACGCGTGCGAAGATTTGCCATTCCTATTCTGTACAGTTCTGGTACGATGGGAGAGGCGATCAGGGCCTTTGCCTTTGCCTTTTTATAAGGGCCTCACGACTCGAAACTTGTGCTTGTTTTTGCATCGTATTATTTATGCATTAATAATAATGATCTATTAAAAATAATAACTCGTGTACTTTAACAATATTGTAGGGGGATATGGTTTATAAATAATTATTTTGTCAAGAATTTTGAAGTTGTTATTGCGGTCAATAGCGAACAGATAAAAAACTGTCGTCCGACCGTTCCCTACACGGCCGTCTATTGAAATAAAGAAAACATATTACGTAAAAAACACGATATTATTAGATTAGATTGCGTTTATTTATTTTTGATACGATAAAGATGTAACAATGAAAATCATATCGTACACGGTTAATTGTTTGATTAACGGTTAATTTAAACGATTAATGATTAATTTCGCATTTTTATGATTTCGCATTTTTCAGAAGGTGTTGGGACCCACGTAAATATACGGCAAACAACGAAATGTTTTATTGATCTTTCGCGGTGCCCGTATTTTTAATTTTTTAATTGAATTATTGAAGAAATTAGCGTTGGTTATTTTCATGTTGTCGAGCTATAAGTAAAAATCATGGCCGATAACGATTAGGCCGCGTCCAATTGCCCTACAAAAAGATTATCATATGCTAATTATGACATTATCTTTTCATTGAATACATTAAGTATTGTCCATAAATAAGTGTACGTTCTTATTATAAATCATACGATTTTGGTATGGGCCGTAGCAGTGACGTATCCAGGATTTTATTACTGCGGGTCAGCTTAGAATTCAGAAGAGGCCATGTCGTGAAACATCAACCATTTATACTCTATGTATTATAAATTTGCTCGCTTCTCTCGTGAGTAACGATTTACTTTATTCGTTTCATGAATTGATACTCTATATAAATCACTTTTCACAACAACAAAAGCGATTAATAAGTACCTCATTATTAATTGTTGATTTTATTTATTGCATTTCGCTAATTTTTCGATTAACAATAACTTATCTATACCATTTGAACAATCTACTTGCATAATACAACAGCGTTGAAATTGTGTAATCGCTTTGTATTTATAAACATATAACAATAATAGTTATGATATAATAGAATAATTAGTATTTGGTATAAACATTCTTCACCGTTCAACTTTATGCGCTTTCCACTCGTATTAATTGAAGAAAATCCGTTGTAAGGAAATATTAAACCCGTTTGTTTTTCAATCAATAGGATTTGATAGTTGACGAGACTACGACTACAGTTGTACGAGACTTGAAAGACGGTTAAAGACGATAAAACGATAAAAAAAATATGCTTGGTAGTATATAAATAAATCATTTTCTGTATCAAATTTAATAATCTGATGGTTATAAATTATAATACAGCCATACGGGTGTACAATGAATACTATTATGTGTCAGTGTGTTAACTGCTGTAAACATATTGTATACAATTTATTATAATCGAAAATAATACCATAATAAGAATGGAAATAGAAAATCTCGAACGATTTCATAATAATACATGAATTAGTATAACATTTATTATACAATTAATAATTGTACATCGTATTTTTATACTTCTTACGTGGTTAATGACATAATCATAACTGTTAAGTAATAATCTGTTACAGATTTTATTGCAATTAATTATTAATTAAATTCACTGTTCCCATACCGCCGGATTGATTATAATTTCAAGTTATAAATTTATTCAGTATATTTTGTGCAAATTAATACAAATATTTATCATCACATGGATACCGTGTCAAAAAACTAAAAAGTCCAACTTCACTACTTGCTTGTCTACATTCACTTCACTTTACTAGCAACTACAATTTAGTTCAAACCTCAACATCATAATAATATGATGATATTACAACTTTAATGGTTCACTACATTTCCAACCCATCATTATATTTCATCATTAGTATAATAAGTAATCGTTAGTTAATTTACAATTTAATTTTCTATTGGTTACAAAAATATAGAAAGGGTAAATAATAACGCCAACATTTGTACGTACACGTAAAGAATCGGAGGAATGTAGGTAGGTACAATATTAAAAAACCAAAATATATGAATAAATAAGTTCATTCAAATGTCTGTGGTTCGATTTTTTTCTCATTGCAGATATTTTTTTTTCAAACCTTCACACACAAATATTTCCATTTAACTCGAACATGAATTGTGTATTTTAAATTATATTCGTATTTAAATCGTACGAGTTTTTGTTTAGCTTAGATGCGCAAAACACGTCTGTAAATGTTAATAATCCACACAGCTTAAATTGATTTTGTATTGTTGTACAGCTGTCATTATCATAATTTATAATAATCATAATACTGCGGCCGTATAATAGCGTGTGTATTATGAATATCATAACGCGGCGAAACGACGATAAATGATTCACGCGTCTTACGAAATTGAATACGTTTTCGCGTGTCCACAGTACAAAATTGTGGTTTTCGTTTGTTGTTACACATACACAGCGTGAAATTAGTTATAACTTTGTTTGATAAAGTCCGAAGCGTTCGTTATTAATATTACTCGAAACGAAAAATGAAAAGCTACGTAATCCGAAGTTTATTTGTTCAGGGTTGCAATTTTTTATTAACAAAATAAAAAAAGAAAAAAAATGTAATAATAATTGTACTTCGGTTTTAAGACGTTTTTATGCTGTTAAAAGCAAATGTTTTTAAAAATATTCCACTTTCTATTGCTACTTTTTTTTCGTGAACATTTTTCCATAAAATTTGATGTAACTGTGTGTTTTTGTTCATTGTTATTGGTTTTGAACACTTGACGAATCAAATTTAACTTATTGGTAATTATTACTTAAAGTTTTTGATTAAAAATAACAATCAAGCACTGCAGACACGATTAGGGATTAGTTTTTCTTTTGCGAAGTAAACGATAGGTGTTGTTGATATTTTTAGTTAGTTATCCAATAAAAACGTTCAATTATTTTTACTATTCGCCCCCCTTGTGATAAAAAGTTCGGAGAAACGTCTGGAGAAGTTTTGAATTTCAATCAGAAACGAACGTAAACGAAGCGCCGAGTACTTACCGATAGCTGTACCCATTACCGTTGCTAGTTTCTCGGCGAAAAAAAAAAATGTGAACGGAACTTTTATCGCACGACTTGGCCGCAACGTGTTTGAAACGTTTTAATCGAACTCCGCAGTGACACACTCCGCGATCCGTGGTGTAACGATTGTCGTCTATCGAAATCGTACATTAGTTTTTAATTTGGGAACGGCTAATACGTCGAGTGTGACGAATGGCAATTGGAATCGACGTGCGATCGCCGACCAAGGTTTTACCGTGTGCGTCAGGATGACGATCGACCCGAAGGCAGTAGTATGGGACCTATCGAAGCGAGTGCGTCAACTAAATCCATGGACTTCACCTGCACCCTAGTTGTATCATAAATATAATGCAATATATATGTATTATACAATATACATATACAATATACAATATACAATATACATGCTTAATAACTTCTAAATTATATTTACACTTAGTTTCCAGTATTTTATATGAGGTAACCGTAGCATGAGTATCAAACGCTCAGGTCGAGTCCCCGAGACCTCGTAAAAACAAACATAATTTAAAAGGTTCGAAACCCCAACAGTTACTGCATTAAAGAGGGGAAGTTACTACAGTGTATTGTATATTCACTGGTCGAACGATTAGTACAATGCCTGTACGGTTATGACTGCCAAAAGAATCGTTTTCCGATTCTTTTCCAGCCGTCCGTACAGAAAACTGCGCGAACTTGTCACATACACGTGCCGGACAAAACTTTGCAGTCCTGCGCAGTTCGACCTCTCCGAATCGCGTATGGCTAGTTTTTAACGACCGCTGTGTTGCGGTGGAGTAGTTCATCGAAAACGCTCGTCCGGATATCTTCGCGGTGACACGTTTCAGCGTACGCATACAAATAACGTACACTCGACGCAATTGTCTTAAAACATCATAGCCAAGGTCTAAACAATTGACTCCATGCGGGCGCGCGCGCCATATAGGAGATTATTATATTATTTTTCGGGGGGAGCTGCTGCTGCTGCTGTTATTATTATTACTGTTGTATGTGCGTCGCAAAAAGGGGAAATAACATTTATATAACGTACGGCCATACCGCACCGACCATACCTCACTCCGCTCGTGTGCATTTTATATGGTACGTTTTTCGTCCGGCCAAAGCAATTTACTTACATACACTCCGCCCGCATCGAGCTGCACGAAACCACCCGCGACCCCACGTGCAGTGTATTCGTTTAAAACTTCCCTTGGAACAAAAAATTGTTTCCCATTTCGTACAAATTTTGTTAGTGCACTCGATCGTAACACGTTTTTTTTTTTTTTTTATTATTATTACATATAATATATATATTATTTAAGTGGTCGGTAGCATTACCCGCACGCTATATATCGTTTCCCATAAAACCTACACCAGAGCTTGTCTGTCGAAATTCAATTTCAGATATTACCTATACGCGCGTTCCGAACACACACACACACACACACACCGCCGTCGCCGAACTACTCTATTCGTGTACGAACAAAAAGCAAATAAAACAAGTTAATAGAATTTAATAAATAATGTGCGGTACACGTGTAACTCGTAAAAAAAAAACTATATCAGTCAACCGCTTCAAGAAGTTTATACTATTATTATGGTTCGGTAGCGATAATCATTACGTACCGGACAATACGCGTATTGTTAATGTTAATTTATCGATTTCCACAATACGCAATGGTCGGAATGAAACAGATATTCGGAAGAACATTATTTATACGGAGATCAGAAATCAAAAGTCACCGCGGCGGTACGCGACTGCTTCTACGGTTTGGAGAACGAAACGCGTATTTAAATACATCGGAACAACTCCCATTGTTGTAATAATCATCGACGACTTTCGAAAGCGATCCAAACGGACTACGCGGACGTACCAGAGAGGATGAAGATGGAAAATAGAATATCTACAACAGCTGTTGCGGCTCTATATCCGTTATATTACGGTCGAGTAGTAATATCAAATACAGACTCATCTGATCGTATCGCATTTCAGCCGGAAAATAATAGTTTTACTGTCCACTATTTTTTAACGATCGGCCCAGCAGCAATAATCACAATTGTAATTTACAATTTCGACACGTGCGCTTCTTGCTATTAAATTACCGTGTAATTTTTTTCATCTTGTCTTTCCTCTAGACGATAAATATTTAGGGTCAGTTTCTACACATGTTTCGGGGTCTCTTACGTTTTCTTCGCACGCACACACACACACACACACACATAAGGTGTCCATCCTGATCCATTTATAAATATTGAATTAGTACAACACCGGCGCAAAATAGATTTTTAATTTTTAACGAAAACGTTTTTGCAATCGTGTTATGGATCGAAACGCGAGCGCACGACGGGCGTACGTTTTTGGACGACGAGCACACTGGTGAATAAAAACGAAGCGCACGTGCGATTTGTATATAGGTATACCTACTATGCACACACGAAGGTGAAGTAGTAAAGATTAATCCTTTAACGTTCGAGGGTGTAGGATTATCGGTTATCGGACGAAAGCGAAATAGTTAAGGACTTAAGACTCTATATCCTTCCATGTCATGACGAAAATCCTTTACACACAGACCCATACCCCGCGATCCCACATGTCATCGGTTCGAATGACCAATTTCAAAATCTACAATATTCACGTAATATAGTTACGGTATTTCACCCGTATACACGTGTGTGTTTATATCAAATCACCTACATAATTATTTGTTTCGTTCGTATTCTACTGCAGCTATAATTTTTTTAGTTTTTTTTTTTTTTAATAAATTATTTTAAAAAACGCGCTACATTTAGAAAGGGAAAAAAGGCGAAAAAACGATACAATATTAGTTCTGAAATTCATACGGTTAATGTACTATAAATAATTAACTTCGAGTACCTATAATAAATCACTATTGCGGTAACGGTATTTTCTACCGGCCGCAGTTCGAATACATGTGGATGCATAATATATGCATACGGCCAACGCGAACGAAAGTTGCGCAGCGGTGGTGTTTAACAAAATTTATTACGAAAAAAAAAAAGGATTAAGTATAATATGATTACGACGGACTATCGATCAGTGAAAATATGTGTTCTCGTATCTACCTCAGGATTCGCACGACGTAAATTAACGAAACATCATTAAATTGCGTACGATTTAATACTGTGGAATAATTAGACATTGAAGTTTGCTCACTCTTCCCCTTTTCAATAGTTAAAAGCGTGAAATTAAAATTCGCATTATCGTTACCAGTATAATACTAAAATACGTATCTTTGTGAGATCGTCAAAAAGTAGAACGAGAAGGAAAAGTGATTACGCTACCGATCAGTGGTGTTCGCGAAAAAGAGAGCACTTCACGGAATAACCGTGATTAACTGTAGCGAAGGGTCGTTTCGTGATGGTGTTAGCTGCATGTGCGAGCTGCACGCATAGCTTTACTAGTCGTTTGCGTTGTATTTTTGTTTCGACGAGAGGTTTTGCGGACTACGTGTGTACAATAAAATAAGTGGGTAGTTTTATTTTTTTATGACGAAAAGAAAAGTGACAGAATGCGTACGGTGTACCTGATGAAAAGAAAACAAATTTATTTGAGAAAAACGGAGAGGCATGCTTGTTTACTAATTTTTTTTCATGTCTAGTTGATCGCACCACAAATGTTATTTCTCTGAAAAAAACATTTTATCAAAAACTGCCTGCACGACACATTGCACCTGTACCTGCATGCATTTTCGTGCACGTAAAAAGCTTCTAGTCGTATTGATCGATTATCGTCATTTACACCACGCTGTAGCGGTTATGCTTTTGAAAAATATAAAGGATGAAAATAATACACCCAAGTCATACACGACAGGGGTGACCAACTTTTAGAGACTTGTGAATGACTTCTGAGTTATGTAGTTGGTCATGGTCGACAAAGAAAAAAAAGAAAAAACATTATTACCGAGAAAACATATATATTAAATATACATGCAAATTTTTTTAATTTTAAATAACATTTCTGATATATAGAATAGAATATTGGTTTTTAAGCGCACATATATCGCAGTGGTGCACGCCGCTGTGAATTATATTAATACCAATAGCCAAAAAATATCGAAATTGTTTTCGAAAACGTTTTCCCAAGACACCGTTTATACATATTGATGCCTTGTATTTCCTCGAAGTTATTCCTGATAAACAGTAAAGGGTATACACACTTGGTGGTAAAACGAAAATTTAAATCTACCATGTTACGAGTATGCGTTGGTCAACCTATGAAGTAAAAACATTTTTAACGAAATTTTTCTTGTGCAACGTTAGACGTTTGAATTACAGTAAAAACATTTTTGGTATTTCTGTGTTGGCTACATATTATTTCCTCAGTGCCGTAAATATTTTGTATTGGGATACGACTGTTTTCATGAACAATAATAATAATAATTAAAAAAAAAAAAAAAAAATAGTTTTTGTTATTGCTTACTTAAGACCAGAGTTCACGCGGGCGTTAATGTTCCTAAACTCCATTAAAATAAACATTAAAAATAATGAAATGTGTAATTTACAAGTTCAGAAATCTGTTGAATATGTTAAGTTATTAATTATTCACGCGTAGGGAAAATACTAAAGAATTTATGCGCTCAAGTAAATAGAACAAAAAATAAAAAAAAAATAAAAATTAAATAACATACATTAATTATAAATTCTACAGTTTTAAAACTGCCGACCCGGAATTTAATATTTTTATTTTGAACGTGAACAACGTAGAAACAGAATTCCTTAATTTGAAAATGAAACAGCGATCGCAAATGAAATGTTTACATACAATTGTGTACGTGTAATGTATACGGATATGAGCACATCAATTAGAATAAACAATCAGTGCTGTATATTACTTTATAGACCATTAGCGATGAACCGACGAACAATATTTGTACAGCAAATAAACGTTTCCGCCCGAAAATCCGATACGCGGTTCTTACGGATTTATTTTTTCGAAATTCCCCGACCTCTAGATATTTTGTTTTTTGACCGTTGCGTGAAAATTAAGGACAAATACGTAAGGGGCGCCGAAAAGTTACTTATCTCTTATATATAAATATATCATCCGCGGATGACAGAAACACGTCTCAAAAATCGTTTATAGGGGCGAACATTACGTGACGACGAAAACAAACATCAGCATTAGAAAACATAATTAAACTCAGACCAACTCGTACGGACGGAAATAGTGTTTTTTCTCGCGAAGAAATCCATCTGCGCGCCAATAGCGTTTTCGTGCACGAGGGGCAGTTAGGCGTGTTAAATTATTTCCGATGAGGGGAAAAAACGTGTACAAGGTACCACCGATGTGGCTTTACGTAACCCACCGAAACGTAAAATTTAATATTAACAAAGATGCCTATACTTGTAATTCGTACGTACTTAATGAGTTAGGTTTGTTACACTCCGATCTTCTTGCGACTTACAATAGTCAGTACTTTGTTATAAAATCCAGAGCGGCAGTGTACCCACTACTAAATTGTCAAGGGGCAATTGTTCCAAGACAATACTTTCACCACGCCGCTCCGGGGCGAGGGCGACTCTTGCGAACGTATGACAGTGATACGCTCGGCAATAATGCGACGGCAACACGCGAAATAAATATCCAAGCTGGAAAAGAAATCAATATCGTGACTCCACAAACGTGGTATTAAGTTTCACATCAAATAATCGTAATCCGTGGAACTTTCACCGTGAAAAGCGCAGTGCATTCTTGCCAAATACATTCCCACGAAGTCAACCGTCGTCTACAACCCGCGATGAATATAAACGAATAAAAAAAAAAAAAACCCGTACACGTACACCACTTACTTATCCCTTCGCCGTCGGTATAAATGGTTTTTAATTTCTAAAACACCCATTCGTGGGGTGAATTCGGGGGGAGGTGGTGATCTTCGTCACCCATACGCGTCGCAACGATGTATAAAATATATGCTCGACACCGTGCAACTGCGTGCCGTGCATACGTTATCACGATAAGGCTCGTGTTTGATGTATCACTACACAGACTATTCGCATAATGTTGTTACGGTTGTTGGGCTATTATGAAAAAATAACGGAACATGTATAGGATATAACGTGCCAACTCGTTTTGTGGTAAAGCAAAGAATTCGCATTCAACATTTTTCCTGCATATTTTTCCATTTTTTTCTACTTCCATTTTTTTTCATATTTTTTTTTCACGGAGTTGTAAATAAATACTTTTAAAAAAGTATTCCGAACACTATCCGAGTGCTTTTCGAAAATATTATTTAAAACACTCTATGCTCGCGAACGTTACACTCTTGGAAATGTATTTGAGTTTAAATTATCGAATACTTTTACGTAAGTTCATTCAAACACGGGGAAATAATACGAAAATAAAAAAGTAGACAAATATGCGAGTGTCGCTTTGACGACAATAAAAAACAAACTAAACGTTACGAACTGCAGTTGTTCGATTTCACTCTATAAGTCGCACATCGACATGCGGATTTAACAATATTGTATAGTGGGCAGTCGAAAACGATAAATATCTATGCAAAGAGTCAATTATACGCATGTTATAATAGTATACTCATTGCTGTATTTACATTTTGTTATTTATCATTTATTTACACGGAGCGTATAATAAATAATTATTATTAAAACATAAGTAACATAATATTTGTGTTTAAAATAGTATTTAAGAGAAATGAGTTTAATAGCGGTACTCAACACTGTTGGTTTTAACACTGATTTTAAATCCGCTCTTTTTTGTACTTGTGCTTTATTATGTCCAAGTGTAAGTATTTAATGACGTACTGTTGAATGCTTTCCGGTTGTTTTTAAACGTATGAGTAAGATTGAAAATATTTGTTTTCATAAAATCTATTTACGCGCGCAACTAGAGTTCATCTATACTACACGATGGATTCGGATTATTTACATTTTCAACGTAGGTTCAACATTGTAGTGATCATTGTATCGATTATTGATTATTAAATCTGCTTAGCCTTGGGCTTACTACAACATCACCAGAGTATATTTTAGGATTTCGTTGATCATTCAGTGCTATGCGCAATCTAATCGCATGACGACGATCGATCGCTTCAAGAGGCATCAATTTTGTAACTAGTTGCGAACTACGTTCGAGAACATAAAGCTTGTTGTGCATAGACGGTCGACGTGAACGGTTAGAGCGAGGGGAGGAAAAGTGCGAGGACGAATGGACGGAGTTGAGGGGTGCGTGCGTCAGTTAGAGGCGCGATATACCAGATCGCGAGTGGTTGGAGAACGGTAGTGGCCGACCTCGTATCGTATAGCTGAGAAACAAGGCGAGGATGAATAAGAATAAGAAATCCGGTCGGTTCGCCAGATTAGGTACAGTTATATTTTTGAACTTTTTCGCTGTTGAAAGAATTTCGACATCCACGCCGGCCGTCCGTCCGTGTAATATTTTAACACTGCCGTCGTACGCGGGTCTCGCGTACGGTCATGAATTTAATAAACTTTGTCTACTGTGTACGTGTATACGTATATCACGCGTTATTGTTTATTAAATATGATTGTTATTATTGTGCCGATGGAACTGATTGTTTCCGGTGGGCATCATCACGAGGGGCCGACGCGTTTTAATATTGTCAACCGTCGGAAGGATAAAGAGATAGGGTCCCGTGGTGCAATTACGTTGTGATTTCTATTATTACTTTTATTGAACAGCGGTGCACGCGCCCGCTCGCGGATATTAAAAAGCGTTGTCCCGAATAATGACCATTGCTCGCATTATAATAATATTATAATATCGTCGAGGCTGTGTTCCGTCTCCCACGCGATCGGAGCACGATGATTTCATCGTCATCGTAGTGTTACGTACCGTTGAACCGTTAGCGTCGTGTACGCGGACACGCGAAAACGTCGGATCTATCGTAATACGTGAACTATAAACCGTTTCCGACCGAGTTGCGCCGAGCAGAGCGTGTGAAGAGCAGTTCCGTCCCGATCCCAGAGTATAATGTCATGATTGCGATAAGAAACCGAATTCGATTTTACTGTAGATTTCCGTTTTCCTAAATTTTACTTTTTTCTTCTTTCTGCTTCTCGAAGTTAGGAGGCTGTGAAATATTCGTTTCATTTAAACTATTTTTTTTTTTTTTTAGTCCTTAATTGATCAGTATTTATACACGTTTAAACTAAAATACTGTTATAAATTATGTTAGAAAAACATTAATGTAGGTACTATACACGTTAACAATTCGACCGTGTGAAACGGCGCAATGTAATTTCAGTGCACGTGAATGAATGATTTTGGTTCGAAAGACCGTTGGAAGTTTTGCGTACGAGGCCCCGTGACAAAAAGAAGCACCAAAATGTCTGCAAGACGTGTCCACAATGTCCGACTCTCGCGGTGCGCGTGCCCGTGCAGTGTAGTTATTTGAAGATGAAACATTACAAAAGCATTGTATGGATTTAGAAATATTATTAAAGGACGGTGAACATTACGATTTAAATGGAATTGAACTTTTTGACGTGTTAAAAATATTTTGTAAAATTTTGAACAAACAAAAAAACCTGTATCGAGTGCCTTGATTCATGTTGTTCATTTCTAAAAATTTTATCGCGTTAAGAATATTATTAACTCTTCCGATAACCACTGCAAGTGCTGAGAGAAGTTTCTCGAAGTTAAAAATCATTAAGAATTATTTGAGAACAACAATGGTACAATATCGACTTTCTGATTTAGCAGTTATTTCAATTGAACGTGATTTGTGTGAAAATGTAGACTATAACGACATTATTGAATAGTTCGCAGAAATAAAAGCTAGGAAAATAAATGTTTGATGAATAAAATGGTTTTACTGTATTCTTTAGTATTTTAATTCGTCTGTTTATTTTTTATTTGTTAAAACGCAAATTTGTATAAATAATATTATATATATATTTTACCAATAAGTGACGATTAATGAATTATATAATATAAGTGAATAAAAAAATACATGTTATTTGAATCTACTGCAAAATTGTTTTATTTTCATTAGCTAGCTAGATTATAATGTTTAAAAAAAAAAAAACTACCTTATTTTAAATTATAGTTAGGGAGGTACCTACCAAATTTGTTGTGCGATAAGATTTATTGATGTCATTATACGTTTATAAACGGATCATAGATATAAATATATACCTAAAAGGTTTTTAAAAGTATTTTCGCCTTGAACCTGGAAAATCCCTAAGGACGGCTCTGCTGTGCACCGGGTAACGAACCGATTCGGTGCGACGTGAAAATACGTTTCCGCCGCGCGTTTAAACATTCAAAAGCGGCCGCCGCGTTGGCAGGTGCATCGCGTGTAATTATATTATCGCCGTTTATCGTCCGATCAAATGACGTGGGAATGGACGGCGGGACGCGAACGGCGCGCGGTGACGGAAGCCGCGACTCGTACGCGATGAGGTCAAGCCGACGGCGTTCGCAGTGTCAAGCATTATCTAGATAAATAATTAATTATCATTTATCTTATCAGGACAATAAACAATCATAGTTATCTGACGAATCATCTTAAGCGAATACTTGATTTGTCTAACATAATTCGTCTAAATAAAAAAAATACGAGTATATTCGTTCAAAAATTCAAAAAATTGAACTTGAAAGTTAAAAATTATTAAAAAATATAAAACTAATGAAAACTTCATTAATATTATTAATTTATCAACATCGTAATTAATTACTATTATTTTAAAAGTTATGTTTCTGCAACATATGTTTAGTTATATTGTTCAAATTGTACCAATAAGTATTGTTTTTAAGAATTGTTTAAATATTTAATAAAGACTATTCAATTTATACTTTCTAGCGACTCTTGATTCGATTCCTAAGAAAGAGCATAAAATAATACAGATAATGGTTGAATTAACATTCTAATATTTTAACCATAAATATTAATCCATAATAAGTATTACGTAAATTGTAATGAATTATTTTATAAAATTATAATATAACTACTAACTAAAAAAAAAAAAAAAAAACAATGTAAATTATTTATTTTGTGAAATTTTTAAGTGTAAATTAATCAAAATTGTTTATCATGTAAATATTTTATCGGTAATTAAATCAAAATTTTGATGAATAAAACAACATTTTTTTTTATAGAAAAAATTGTATTACAAAAAAATAAAAAAAAATGGGGGGTTGCAATTCGAATAAGGTTGAAAACCACTGGTGTGAGGTCCCCATGTTCATCGGTTTCGTACACGTGTACGCTCAACTTTTCTATCAGGTCGCGACGCTAACGGACAAAAACGAAATGTAAAACAAACGTTATTATTATTATTGCTGTTATGATATTGTCACCGGAACGTTATATTTTTGCTCTGCATCGCTTGCGATACGCCGGATCGTCGACGACACCGCAGCAACGGTACATTTTACCATTTGGCGATCACTGTCCGATCTCGTGAATCCGATTGAAGTATTGCTCCCGGGATTCGAGACAAAATGTACTGCAGCCCGCAGGTCCTCCGTTGTATTGTATTATCGTATTTCGTTAACGAGAACTTTCGGTCGTCCAAGTAAGTAAGTCAGTAAGTTAAGTATTCGTTTGATTATTTAATCACGCGATAAAAGTGAAGTTGACTTTTGAACAGAGTGCCGGAGTGCGTGGAGCGTTGACTTAAGAACTCGCGCAAAGTTCAACATGTCGCCCTATCCTTGAACATGCCACTAGGCACTTATTGGCAATTTCGTAATTCCATCTCCGACGAAACGTTGATACGCGTCGAATTCGTGCATTCGAAGAATCCGAAACGTGGTATATACATTTATAATAATTTATTGTATTATCTCGTGTGTACATCAACGGGTTCGTATGTGTATATTGTATCGGCGCCGTTTTTCAAGCGGTTTATCGGCCTGTCAGCTGCAGAGCACATATAGGTAACAGAGTAACATAGGTTTTTTTGGAGGAAAAAAAAAGGTAAATCCTTCTTTTCTTTTTTATTCCATCAATTTTTTTATCCCGTTCGAGAACGCATCGAACTGATGACATTGTAATTCGAAAGGATCGCATTGTCCTGGATTACTACGTATACTCGTATACATTTTTGTTTCGCGTAGGTATAGTTTTGCATTTGGTGATTTTGTGCGTAGACCGGTTATATATTATTGAATGTAGAAAATGTTTTGTTCGAAACGTAAAATTTGAGAAAGAAAGAACGTTTCGTGTCAGCCATAACTTCACGCTGGCTTAAGTCGATGACAAGTTGTACATAATGTACCGTTCGAAAGTTCTTGTGTCTTTCAGGCGTTCGTGCAAATCATACCCGTTCATGTCTTCCAAATTTTGTACTACTGCAAACATATGTGCGTCATGTTTCCGCGATGATTCACGCAAATGATGGTTTTAATATTTTAATCGTTTCGTATATTTTATTGTTAATCGTTACGCACACTACGGCGTTTTAGATTGTACAAACATTATCATGACGATTCGTTTTCGGGTAGGCAATTAGGTTGCTGTGTAATCACTCGTCCCTTTGCAGAGTAGTGATGACGACTGCGCTAGGGTCTAATGAATTTGTCTGCTCGCCGGACCCAATCATACGGGCGTTTTATTGTTCATTAGTTTTCCGTCGTTCGCAAATAACACTCGCGTAAACAACGATTTTGACGGTTGCGCGTACACACAACAATAAATGCTATTATATTATTCAGGATCCGGACCGCTACAACTACTACGTAGTAATAACGCTGCATCGAATTACCGGCGATCGTAAAAGGTCATACGCGAATCGGAAATCAATCTCGATCTATTAACAAGTAAATCGCATGAGTTCGTAAAATCCTATTGCCAATGTTATTGCGTGTCTAATGCATTTGGAATCCCAGCGTGTAATACAATAATTTAAAATCTATGTATTTTTTTTTCAGTTGTTAGTGTAACTGTTCAGATCAACACTTGTATTACAAATACGTATATGCAAATAAAACATGATATATGACGTAAACGCGATTGTATTATTCGGACGAAATCGTCGTTTGATCCGAGAAAATGCAAATGTGTTCCATATCATATTAGTTTATAAAATTATTCGTTTTTGCGTAGAACACGGTTCACGAGCTATTATTCATCTAGCAATGATGTAGAGATCAATGTTTTTCACAACCGTATGATACTATTACTGTTAAGATATTATCGCTGAAAAACAGAAACTCAAAACTCATCGACAGCCGCGCACCGAAAACCATCCATATCGTACAACGGCCAGAGCTGCACAGTCGCAGATTAGTAATAAAACAAATATTTAATGCAAATTTATGTTCTCGGGAAACTTGCAAAAGCGTTCCGTCACTTTTCCCAATGTTTATTTGTTCCACCAAACGTCTTTGTTCGCAGCGACGGATATTTTTCTCGACCAACAAGAAAGAATATAAAAAAAAATCACGTCCATAAAAACAATGTACGCAAACAACGAGATGATCGCGTGATACGAATCCTCTTTTAAAACGTCTAACCGTTAGAAGCACTCATCACTTCAGTCGTACATGGTTATGAAAATTACATTTTGCGCGACACAATAATATTGTCTTCGTCGTTTCAACGGCGGCCTTACGTCGTTTGCCGAGAAAAGTTTAATATAATGTATACACGCCGATTATCATTTGAACGTATAAATTTCGATTGTCGTTTGAATGTATTCAGTGCACCATATATTTGTATCATGCACACTTCACATAAGAGAAGATTTTGAATAAAAAACGAACCCCGTTCGATGGCCAGAGTCAAGTCCGTATCTGGGGGAGGGAGACCCAGGGTATCTAGACCCCCCTCGAAATTTCTTTTTATATTTTACAAATGTTTAAAATAATTATTTATTTTTAATACCAACATAAATGTTTTCAGTCAAAAATGACTTAAGCTTCAATTAATCATCGACTGTTTTTAGTTATATATCAAAATATCATACGAAAATATTTTTATAGCGTCTAATAATAATAATCATACACTTCTAACCTACACGTGTATTTTATAGAAATCTGAAGTGACAAGATGTCAAAGTAATTTTGTTGGTTTGATTTTATTATATTTTAATAAAAGAAGACTAAATCTTTTTCTGTCTTATTTTTAACCAAATATCAAAAGTCAAAATCTAAATTCAATAAAATTATAATATACATGTTTTGGACCCACCCGAAAAAAATTTCTAGACACGGCTTTGGCCGGAGACATCGTTTACTACAGACAAAACAGCGATCGTCCCCCTCGCCGAGCGTTACTCCGTGCGAAGAGTTGTTGACGCATAATGCTGCCGAGACAAAGCTGTCCGCCTTGTTTGTTTATTTATTTATTTATTTATTTTTTTTTGTTATCGAATAGTGCATATCGCGATTGTCGAAACACAATCGATTGACGCGCCGCTCGGACCGTACTCGGTGAAAAGCGTACGTGCCGAACAGACAATATCGTAATAAATGCGATCGAATACGGGTGAAATATACGTTTTACAATACATCGGAGCTGCATACGATAATAAGTACTGACCGTTTTAATAATGAACTTTCATGTTAACGCGTATCATTTAGCGTTGCACTGTAACGTTATAATATCGAAACGATAGAAATGTTACAAATACGAAAAATACAAAAACAACCGAATGGTAACAATGCGCGTACGCGGAAATCCGCGGCTTTGGGTTGCCAGATAAAATTGCAAGTTTATCATATGGGACACGACTACTAACCGCTAACGGTCTCTGGGCATATTTTAAGGGGGAGAGAAGGGGCGATCGCCTCCCTGAATCTGTATTTAAGGAATTGATTATATGTGAGGTACACATTTCAAATTTTGTTTAATTTGGATCGTTTTATAACAAAATCAAATTACGCGTGGCTGTGAATATTGAATTGGGCTTTTTGTCGGGTCCATACTTAGCCAAAAATCAAATAAAACACAAGCGTAACTTTCAAAACATAAACAGGTGTTAAAAAAGAACTAAACAAAAGTCGATTCTAAGTTGATCCGGCATTAGATTAAAAAAAAAAAAAAACACAAATATTAAGGATTCACCTGATTTAAATATTACCAAAAATTGTACTTGTAAATTTTGAGCTTGAATTAAAGAAAAAATGTGAGCCCCTCCATTAGAAGTAAGTCCAAATTCGCTCCTGTTATAGTCCTGTACAGAACGACGTGACGAATACTAAACTTCGAAGGCGACTTTCGTCGATGCAGGTCAAACCCTCGACACGTGTACGCGTCGCCGACAGCGAGGGGATGGCGTACGCGAACGTCTATTGCACCTTCGACGGCCGTAAGATGAAAACTCTTCTTGCCACGCGCTCAAACTTATCGTACATACACGTCAATCGGTCGTCTCGTTCTCCGCTCGGCAAGACGCGCGCAAAGTAGCGATCCGAAACAGAAGTTCGCCGAGTGCGGTTCTCCTCTACGTCAACACCCCCCGCGCCGTCCGGATCCGCACCCAGGACCGTAGTTATTTAATAACTTATTAAATTATAATAACCGTTATTCAGTAACTTAAATATAAATATACATCATAATTATAAGTAGGTAATTATGTAAGTAATACGTACATAAATACACAAATACATAATATTACTTTTACTTATAAGTAAAAAGTTATAACTAATAAGTAACAATTAAATTGCAAATTTTTCATTTTTGCACCCTCCCAAGGATTGCGCTCGGAGCGTAGACACCTCTAGTCCCTATCTAGTCCCTTTACTACAGCCCTATTCGCACCGAACCGACAGCGTCCTTATCCTGGAAACTTTTTCCTTGTGCACCACTCGGTGCCATTCTCTCGACGCGCCCCAGAACCAGGATTTAACTGTGTCCACCGTCTCCGGCTGTTACGAGCGCATCGTATCGTGCGGTTTACGGCGATGTACCGACGACGGTACGATGTATTTTTTCGTCGCTTCACCCGGTGCCGTTCGATTTCGCGTGGGTCTCGCGACTACTTGTAAGCCGTGACGATCGGTTTTTAAACCATGCGATAACACTATGGGCACGATACCGTTTCCAAAGGAAACGCCCCGCGCCCGTTACCGGTGCACGGGGGTGGTTGATAGGTTCTAACGGGCAGTACGACCCAAATCGGATAGTAGGAAAAATCAAAATAGCAGTTGACTCTATGAATATGGGCACCTTACAAAAATATAATTTTCCTTACAGAACGATTGAATTTCTACTGAGTATTTGAAATTTGTGTAATTCATAAACCCGATCTAGTACCTGATAAGTAATAATTGTGTAAGTTTACAATCTTTGCTACTTCGATGATTGATTAATCTATGAAATTTAAATAGTGGTATACGTATAACGGAAAAGATCCGTATTTTTTTTTAATATTTTACCACGCGATGGACAACATTCTAAAATATCAATATACAATTTATTTGGGGAGAGGGTAAGTATTATAATCGAAATAAATTTCATAAAACAAACTTTTCATCGTGTTTGAGCAGTAGGTAAAAATCCTCAGAATAAGCCCGGGTGGTCGAAAACACAAATTTTAATCGCATTTTCACTCTCCGTCTAGAAATTCACTCGGGCACTCATGTAACGCGTGTAAAAATACGGTGTGCTCACACAATCGGTTCGACCCCGTTTCCCACACGGGACACCGTAAGCGGTTTTAATCATCCCAATAACACTCGTGTAGGCCCAAATAAACATTTCCTGCTGACGAATGCCGCCGCACAGGGGATAATGTATGCCGTACACATAGGGTCACGTCGAACGTTTCTACGAACGCGCACGTACAACGCGACGCCATAATATAAATTTATACATACATGGTTTTTAATGTAACATTTGCATACACATAAATTGCGGTACTCGCTGGACGTTAGCGCACACGTTTATTCGTTTTTTTGATAACTACAGCATTCTGCAGACAGACGGTTATTTTCTCTCTCTCTCTCTCTTTCTCTCTCTATTCCCTTTATCGAATTATTGTTTTATTTAAAATCGCTTGAATCCGGTTCGAATCAACGTTCATAGTTTTTCTAAACGCTTTGTATGTGTTTTGTATTGTTGACTCGAACTCAGTACGGTTACTAACCTCAGCCCTACTACTACTAACTGTTTCTAGATCGGTAAATATTCGAAATGCTCATTGAAACGACTAAACGCGAAACATTCGAAAACAATTGTATTATGTTACTCACACTGTACAGAACTCGGCTGAAAACAGTCGTGTGCATATTTATTATTTATTTATTTATTCATTTTTGGAACATGGCCCTGAGATGCTTTCAAAACATCGTCAAACTTTAAGCTGCTTACATCCGCAGAAGACGCCATTATAAAAGCACTTAAAATATACAAGTCTTTGTTATTGTGGCACGCAGTTAAAGTAGTACTAATAACACTTCTAAAAATTGGAATACGTGAGCTGTTTGTACGATATATTATCCTCAAATATAACATCTTTCGAAGTGAAACAGCTTAAATTATTGATTTCGGATCAAAGAACTGTCATATTACTGTGGTTTTACCGATCACGTTTCCATGCAAATAAATTACATCATTCCGTTTATCTTCACGAGAATAATTCTAACGATAAGCTTTGTAATCACCGAGACATTTTAATCGTGCATCATCATAACTCCAAAAACCGAAAAAAAAAAATAAAAACGCTTACGAACCATACGGGTATGAGCCAACGCACTATTTTCTATGGATTTAGTTTTTCTTCATCATCTTCCGACCCCTTCTACGACATTCCACCGGTTCGGTGTTTATAACTGGGTAACAATCGAAATAAAAAATGTTTATCAATACGATAAACTCGAGGAGCTATAATATCGATTGAACTAATTCGCAGTACAATGTGAGTATAACAACGGACGTGTTAAATACGTATAAATACGTATTACGTCTAATATAATGCAAAAACATGATTCGATCCTAGAACTGTATTCGTCCCCGAAGGAATGGAAATCAACGGGAAAAAAGAGATCATTGGCTAATCGATCGAATGGTTTGACACCGTATCGTTTACTTGTCGCTGCGATAATGTAACAGACGTGGGTGATTAAATGATAACAAACGATAACATTACGCGGCGAAAAAAAGCGATGGCGATTTTGCGTACGGAGTAAAAAAAAAAAGAAAGAGAAAAAATTCGTTGAAACCTATCACAAGGGCTCAGAAGTAAAATGCATTTTGCATTTTTTTTTTTGGAAATTTTTGGACGATGCTCTCTTGGCCACAAATATGTTTCATTAGCATGTGAATCCGAATAACTAATTTTTATTTTGTATTTATTTTTGCATTTTTTGGTGTTAATTATTTTTTAAGTCATTTATTGATATTTTTAGGTCACTATTCCATAGGTATTTCTAGCCATTTTTACTGATTTCATACTAGTTCACTTCTTATCGTTTCTTATCGACTATTATGTCAATAACTTTTCCGATTTTATCTTGCCGATAACATTCTTCCCGTCGTTGTCGTGTTATTGTGAATAATACCTAATACAGGTATATCTACATTTTTTTATTTTTGCGTAATATTTTCAAAGTAGCGAAAATTAAAACGTTGATTAGTGCTCGTATACATCTCCCAATGATTTAAGTGGACGCGGAGAGATATTTTTCCAGATATAAATATTTATAAACAGATAATCGTCGTTAAATTACTTTTGATAACATCAACTACGCTCTAATTATACAATGCATTGATTTTGATTTTTGAGTAATTTGTAAGCTTTAATAAATGTATATAGAATGTTATAAAAAAAAAAAAAGAGTAAAATATTTAAAAAGAATTATTTTTATTAATTTAAAACAAATATTTGTAAATTTTTTAGGTCATTTTTAATGGAACTTTTTGTAATTTTTATGTCATATTTACATATATTTTTAGGTATTTTTTTAATGTTTTTAAGGTCATCAACTCCGAGTCCTACCTATCATCAATACGTAATGTTCGTGTCGCTGTCCGACGGTTGTTCGATTGTCGACCGATGTACCGCGCTGGGATACGCGGTTTTTTTTTATAAGCAACAGTTAATCATACCATAAATATATACACGAATATGGTACATCTAAAACAGAATATATACGCATAATCGCTCGCGCGTGCAAGCGTAAGGATACGGAATCGGATTCAGTTTATCGTATCGGTATAGACCGCGAATCGGCTTCGGGCAATGTACGTTTACATGAGCTAACGATTACCATCGCACGGTAAACATTGTAGCAAAAGGTACATGCATCAATGAATTAGCATAATGTTATTGAAAACGTCGTACGAGCGATATCCAAGCCGCCCACCGTTTCGCCTTCGTCGCGTACGGATTTTCACGCGAAAACATCAAACCCGCATTCGAAAATAGTACGTTATTAGCGCGAATTAAAAATCGTTCGACCGCTGTCGATGATAATCGTTTCATCACATATTCATTATTCCCCCTCCCCCGTCGCCGTCTAAAAACCGAAATAACGATCACGGTTTTCCGAATCGATTACGCGTTGTACTCGTTTCGACGATTATTTGTAAAAAGTTCCACGGAGTTTCAACATCAAACGTTTCGCGCTATGGTACGAAGGACGAGAATCGATAAGTAACCGACTACTTACACATGTGGTGGACACAACGTTTTACCGGTTACAGGCATTGTAGTGGCGTTTCAGCGGGTCGGAGGTGCTCACAACCTGACCTACGACCTGTCGTACGACGCGGAAAGCATACATGAATACGTTTATCAACAAGCAACAATAACGAATGATAAAACGAATAATGAAAAGCGTACGGTTGAAATATGCGCCCTAAAAATATTCCGATCACGTGTGGCACTGCGTTACGCAGATCGACATGGGCATAGTTCTGCCCTGCCTCCCGATACGTGCTAATACGTTCTAACCAATAGATTACGGAAAACTATGCTGCGCTGCCCTACCTATGCGTGGACCAGGGCCAAACTTTGGCCTAGGCTGACTAAGCAGTTGCATAGGGGACTGGAAAAAAAAAGAAAGTTTTCTCACCAAATGGATCAACACAGGGAAATATTTCGTGTTGTACATTAAGCCAGAAATAATGCAAGCAGTGGAATACAGTGAATTCATACACGTTCTTTTGCATAAAAAAAAGTTCGTCGTGTAATAGTTTAAAAATTAAGTTGATTGATTAGTGAATAGTATCGTTGAAATTTGTCAATTTTTTTTTCATTAATATGTTCTTCTATATTTAATACATATAATTCAATTATTTTAATTATAATTATAATATAATTTCTTATTAAATTACGTTGAACGTATAAAAATTAAAAGCCGTTTTTATTAATATATATATATATATACTTAAAAGAGCCGTTCTTTAGTAGCTGCCTTGGGGTTTTGAGACCCTTAATTTCGGCCCTGACGTGGACCTGGTCTTTAGGGCACGCACGCGGTGGAACCAATCGAATCGAAACGACGGGGTTTTCCGGCGAAAAACGCCCCCCCCACACGGTGTAACACCTAGGGCGATCGCGACTTCGGACCGGGACGCAAACGATGTGCTCTACGCGGATGAAATATCACGTTGACGAATCAATATGACGTACGCGGTCGGCGTTCAAAGGGATTGTACGACGACCGTCGGTGGACGAGTATATTCGACGGCCGTCCCGGGACAAATGCAACCGGTGGGGGTGGAATGGGGGAAAAAAGAAAACCGTCCCGAGCGTTGCACCGAATTCGTTCGGTTCTCGGCCACACGTTACGACAAAACCAACCCCACACGTGCTGTATGTTTACGCACGACCTTTCGTGTCCATACCTCGAATGGTGTTCGTCTTTAAATCCGATTTTTGTTTTTTTCTCGTCAAATGTTCGGACGTCTTACGATCCTTCCCGGAAATCGAATAACTTTTCTGTCCACACGTCGTTTCACCTTTTCTGTCTATTCGTTGGCTTGTTTGTTCGTTTTCAAACCTTACGAACGCTAAAATAACACGCTTTATCCCAACAGCGATTTTCTTTTGTTCCCTTTATCGTATTCTGTCCTTTGTTGTTGTTATAAAAACGGAATAAAACAGTACGTGGATGGATTAGGGATACTGAATTAAGAAAAAATACAGTCGAGAATCGAGAAGAATGTAAGGAGGTGTCGGTGGCGGCAAAAACTCTTGAAGAGTTGTGATGTCGAAGAGAGAGAGAGAGAGAGAGAGAGAGAGTGATTATTATTATAACTATTATTTAGTGTTATCTAATACTATAATGTATTATAATTGATCGTAAAAAATGCTTTCTTGTGTGAGAAGAGATGATGATAAAACGTTTGGAACATTAACGGACGATTTAAATGGTTGCAAATGATTATTTCTTGAATTATAAATAATAAATTATTACGACTGGAGATTTATAGCAATAAAATGGGTGACCTTTGCTTCAATTATTTGACCCAACCACATATCTTGATCATAAAATTACAGTTACCATTTTTTGATTCGTAGTATTCTTATTTTAAAATGTTATTAATTTCGTGTGTTTTGTTAAGTTAATGGAAATAGCGTTTATAATAATACCGTTGAATTTATAATCGATAGTAAAGAATAAAGCCTATTATGAAATCAATTGTGTAGGCACAAAACGTGAATTATTATTCATGTTTTGTACGCACATTTTTTGTTTTTAATTATCAATATTTTTCGAAAATAATCATTTATTTCTTTCTGTATTAATACAAAATATTCACAATGATATTTTTTTATTGGTTTTCCGTATTTCTGTAATCAAAATTTCGGGAAGTAAATCTGTTCTCACAATCTGTGCAGCATTGATTAGTACTGAAATCGGACATAAATGGCATACTGTAAAGAGTAACGTTCTACGTTTAATATTAAGTCGACTGCACAACACGTTATCGGCAGTTATTCCTTTGCGCACTTTCAAATTTTTTTACTTGAAAATCAATGACTCGTTTGCGTACAACGTAAAGCGTTTTTAACACGAAAACGGACGATTCGTTTGAGCAAAACAACACATAGTGTGTATATAATTTTCTTTTTTAAATTAATTATCGGTCAATAAAAACAGTGTAATGAATTATAAAAGAAAGAAAGTAAATTTATAAGAAAATACCGACAGTATATCTATCGCTTATATAAAAACTATCGGAAACCAATCCCATCAAATGTATTTAATTTATTATTATTATTTAATAATAATAATTACGGTAATACCTCATTACAACTCGATAGAATAACTTTTGGTATTCATAGCTTATGTATGTCCAGTACCAGATAATGAGTACCTACCAAATACTTTTGTGTGCAAACGAGTTTTCGTTTTTGGGGATTTTCGTCACAAGTAGCTAAAATGTATTCTTTTGTATAATCGAATCGTGTTTTTTTTTTGTGCGAACGAATTAAAAAAATGATTAGGTAGCAGCATGATACATTTATTGTGATTGAAAAAATTTGATATTTCAATAAAGTCTAAAAATTCATAATAAATGTTATGCGTTCTCGGAAGTCCTTATTTTATTAAATTACCAGTAGGAACCTATACTAGTACACATCATACGCGTTACGGTTTAATAGTATCGATGGAAATAATATTACATTATCAGTTCCGTATAATTTCGTTTTCCATTAAAATCTAAATCGTTAGTCCTACAGCGAGTTATTACACTATTTATACGCGATGTTTTATTTAGAAAAATAAAAAAATGAACTCTTACCGAATCCGATCGTACATCTCATACAGAGTGAACTGTGGTTTCATTTTTCGGTTACGTTTGAGCGATGATGAATTTCGAAATATTTATTTATTTATTTCTTGTTCGGTTTGACGTTTTCACGGTTATTGTTTTGCGCAAAGTTTGACTGTTACGAACAGTGGTGCGATTCGCGACGATGTAACATCACGCATATTAGATAGTACGTGTGTCACATCGGACATCGGAAAACGACGTCGCGCACTTCCTGGCCGCATTGAATTGATACGTATTAATTCTACGACACGTATAGAGTTCGATAAAAACCTAATGATAAGCAATCGCGTTTAATGACGATCGATCGCCGTTACTATTGGTAGTGCCGAGGACCTAGGGGCCGCAAAAACATCGTTACACGGAAGTGATTCGAACACCGAGCTCCCTGTGAAAGTGTACCCGCACAATGCGCTTTACTAGGGATTTGTTATACAACGGTATAAAAAAAAAAAATATTAATATGTATTATATAAAATAATTATTATTTAATTAATATTCCAACTTTTTATTGATACCAGATAAATCAAATATGATCAAATATGTATACGAATCGGATTAATTACAGTCTTTTTATTTAATTTAATAATGCAATTTTTTGCAATTTTCAACGATTCTGAAATTATTGCAATTATTGCAATTTTGTATACTTTGCTTAATAAAATATACAAATTATTATTTCTAAAATAATTTTAAAATAAAACTATAACTACGACGTAAATTTTCGTATTTAAATGTATTTTAGCATTTTTAAAATTACATTTATCTGAGTTATTCACAAAACTCATAAGTTTAAATAAATTAAATAATCAATTAATTAATAGTGTAAACATATTTAGTGAAATTGAAAATATTTCGATAAATATTCTCGGTCCCAATAGGAAAATAGTTGAAGATAAATTAAAATATGCGTTAGAAAAAAATGAGGGATATAAAACAACTAAAACTTACACTGAGGTTATAACAGAAAATCAAAATGTTAATTTAGATGTAACACCAATTTTTTTAAATTATTTTAAATATGTATCGATAACAAGTGTAGACGTTGTACTTTTTCATAAGGTATATAAACAAATTTTAAGTAACAGAAGATAAAATTTCCAAGAACATAAATTAAAGATTTATATAATTATAAATTTTAATTAAAAAAAATGATATATTTTGTAAATATAATATTAATACCCATAATATCATTTAAGTAAGTAATTAATGAATGTATTTGATATAATTTTACTATATGATTTTAATGTATTTTTCATTGCAATTTTAACATATTTATATTGCAATATTGATTTATTTTTAATGCAATTTTGACATCGTTTTAGTGAAATTTTAAGATATTTTTAATGCAATTATATCCGGTTTTTATTTATAATTATCAATTATTATCGTGACTTGTTTTCCCGTTGAGTGTTTACTCTAAAAACATCCATAGCTGCGTAATTTTATCCTTGTCAACTCAATCAAAGTCAAAATATCGTTATTGACATTATGATATTTTAGATATTAATTAATAAATAAATTAATCATTATTCAATTATGTCTCCGTGCTCTTGCTACTTACTACATTTTATGAATTTAATCCTACTATGAAATACGAATTGCGATTAAAATATTTTAAATTATTTATAGTCACTAGGTATACACATCATAATTGGTAGTACGATTAAATATTAAATTGGTGAATTTAGTCTGAAATAATTGTTGTATACGTGTTTTTTAAAATGTTTTCTGACATTTTAGTCATTTATTAAATTAATCCATTTCGAGATGATTGATATTTCATAATTAACAATGGTTTTATAACCTGTGTTAAGTTTCCGATACATTTTCCCTGATAAATTTACAATACTAGTATAATATCGGCATAATGCGGTATTATACGATAAAAAATAATACCGGATTTTTAAAACTCTACTCGTTTACAGTACGTGCACAAAAGGGCCGGGAGTTTTTTTGTTTACCGATCGAATCACGGCGGTGTGGACATAAACTTTGTTTATTTTTTATATTTTCGCCTTCTTTTCTCTCTATTTTTCTATACCGTTCTAATAACCCGGTTCTCGTGAGCGCGACAGACAAAAGTGCATCTCGCGCGCGACTCGAGGAGAAATTACGGCCTCGGCGCCGCGAGAAAAGTACGAGAGGGCTACGTGTCAAGCGCACTTTTAGCGTACCCGGCGCCCGCCACTTATGGGTACAGTACGCCCACGGGTTTCCGGTGACCGTCCGCAAACAGTGCACGAAGGATCGTCTCTTACACTTCTCATCCCTGAACTCTTCTATGCACATACACACACACACGCGCGCGTATTTATTATGTAATATACCGGGCACGAGCGCTCAAAGATTATTTTTTTTTTTTTACAGCCCGACCCGCAGTCGGTCTTATTATTATTATTAGTATTATTATTTAATCCGGAGCGATAAACTAGGTGCGCACCTCTCCTAGGTGTCGTAAAACGAAAAAACAACAAAAAAAAAAAAAAAAAAAAACAATAAAACCAAAACCAACGATAAAACTTCGTGTCGATAAAACGTCGATGCGTGTGTTAGTTAATCAAGTGTGTGTGTGTGTGTGTGATGAAAATGAAAAAAAAATATCACGACCTTTATTGAAACAGTTTTATGTTCTGGAGGGACCGAAAATTTTTATTACCATGTTCCCGAAACGGCCGATTGAAAAAACAATATAATAAGGGCCACTTAACATACTTTATTATACTTGTATGTTAGGATTTCTCTTATTTAACTATAAATACATTTTTTTTTTTTTAACGTCACCCCTTAAATTTGTCTTTAGGCTTAAAAAAATGTCCTTTTATTAAGATTGACCCATGCCGACTTGAATTTGAAATTTGAGTACATTGATTCATTTGTAATTTAATGATGTATTTCATATTTTTTTGTAAATCTTATTTAAATATAGGAAAATTGAAATTTGTTGTATAAACTAAGTATAATTTTTTATAAATTATGTTCTTACATTATTCTTCTTATAATTGACTAGATACATTCATTTTGATACATGAAAGTAAGTATTATTTTCTTAAAAAAAAATAAACAAATACAAGTTACATAAAAATCAATGGGGCGTATTAGATTTTGTTAAGCTGCGATACCACCGCATCAAATACAGGACGTTTAAATGGTGCATGTGTTTTATTGGAATAAAAATTTAAAAAATATTTACTTACTTATCACGTCGCCACCACATACATGAAATATTTTTACGTGGCCTTTTTGAAACTATACTTCCTTTGTAATCTTTACTCCTGATTTTTCCAACTGTTCAAAAAGTTTTGAATCAATTGGAATAAAAATAATATTACAAATGCAATTTTAGGTATAGACGATCAAAGTGTTGCCCTACGTTAGAAGATGCACGAAGTTATGCCGTTCAATTTTGTCGAGATATTTTACAAAATAAAAGTTACAGAATGGCTTTAATGAATTAGGTACTTGACCGAGATATAATTTTTTTTGAATGACAATTTGGACAATAAATTGAAATTACATCCTCCTGGAGTAATCAGCTTTTTTTTGGCGATACATTATTCAAACGAAATCAAAATATTAATGATACAGTCACTTAACAATGATGGAGATGTACAACCGATGTTTTGCGTTTTGTTGTTTTATTTCAAGATTTTAGCGAAATTTGGTCAGGTATATAACATATATGTCAGCTATAAAGTTCTTAATAGAAAATAATTTAATTTTTGAATTTTTTTTTTTTTTTTTCAAACATTAGCCTCCTTTATATATAAGAAGAGTATAGAATTTTTTTCTGGATTTTATATTAATACAAAATTTTTAAGGATAATCTACGAGTATGTGTAATACCCAAATTAATTATTTACCCCAAATAGAAACCATACGCTCGCTAAATAATACAGTGGAAAGAGTCATTAAACTTATGGAAGATTTTCATGGAAATTTAACCAATATGAGGTTTGAGTTGATCCAAAATAACAGAAAAATTTACCCTGATTATAAAAAGGTTAAATGGAAAATCCAATTTTAATGAATGTATTTTAATGTATAATGACATTTCGAGAAAATAATATTTTCATAGATCAATTTAATATATCTTGTAAATTATATTAAATAAAAAGTAGGTTACAACATAATTCATAAAGCATTTTATTTTATTTTTTTAAACAAGATATTTAAAAAATTTAAATTTTCGCATTTGTAAATGAGATGTACATAAGAATGTAAAATCATTAAATTACGAATGAATTATTTTACTAGAATTTCAAATTCAATTCGACACGGGTTAACCTTAATAGATCGACTTGAAACTTTCTGTAGTTTATTTTATTTATACATATACACAAACTCAGGAAATGAGAATGGAGAAATATGGATATTGATAAATAAGAGGGACACGGTACTGTATATGTATACTATATAAATTTGGTTTCAAAGTTCCGACCTCGGGTTGATATTATAATTTATTTTCCGACGTGAATTAAAATTCGCTTCCATCGCGTAAATGAAAAATATAGACCCGGTAAAATACATAAATTGAATTTGAATGTTATCGACACTGATGCAGTAGGGACTTTGAGACGTAAAATAATTACGTGCAATTTTAAAATAGAAAATAAATGTGATATTAAGTATTTTTCATATTACACTAGAACTAGCGATTCCGATTTCCTTCTTAAATAAAAATTGTTTTATCTGACAACGATAATTTGTTGACCGAAAATTATAAATAATGAGACATTTTAAGGCGGCGAAAAAATATTAAAATATTAACCGTGGTATTGAACGAATAATTTTAGGCAATCGTTAAAAGATTATCCTGATTTCACGAGGAAATGACCGGCGAAATATTATTCCTGCGATCGTAGTATAATATTAATATGTCTCTTATTGAATTTGAGTGAACTTCGAGATATTTTTATTTCGTAACACTACAGAGTCATAAAAAAAAAAAAAAACTATTGAAACAAGTATTCAAGTAAATACTCAAATACTTTTGAAAAAAAAAATGAATTGTATAAAACAACTTAAGTGCTATAAATGTAAATGCATACTTGAAAAAAGGTAAAAACAAACATAACGGTTAACATAATAATAATTGTACAACATAATATTATTTTATTTTTATAATTATAAATTATATATTACACATATATTTTCGACGATAATATAAACGAAATTACCATCGGCTAAAGCATAACGTTATTGTAATGCGATGTATTACAGTCGTTGGACAGTAAAACTTACGTGTTGATAAACATTACGTATAACATAATTATAACAAGTGTACGTAGTACGTTGTTTACACCTATAACTAAGTATGTAAGTATATAATAAGCTAAAATTTAAGATTTTAATTTAACTTTTCGTAAAATACGATGATCATGAACGAGAGGGAGAGAAAAGGGAGTATTCAAATACTTATACTCAAACCGTTTTATTCAAATACTTTATAACAACCAGGTCGACGTGATTTTTTCTTAAACCATTCTAGAAACATTTAGCTACCCTTCTCGGCTCGTGCACGGTATTATAACGTGACGCACGAGCGAAAAAAATAACATTAGACATGCTCACCAAGGACGGACGTATTCTGCCGCTCCAACTTCGCCTCTGCTACGGTGTGGACTTTTCGCTCGCCGTCCCTTCGCCACCATGGAACGTGTGGCCATGTTTGTCCGATGTTGAGTGCGGGTTCGTCGCGCGGGTCTCGGGCTTTTATAACGAGTGCGCTGCGACCCGCGAACTTCTCTGCCGCGTCGTAGACCACCTCGCACACCCTCGACCGCCGCACCCTGCGCCGCTGGTTCTCCGGAGGCAGGCGGATTCTGCGCGCGCGTCCGTGTTTCTATGACGACAACCGTCGGCTAAATACTAAATGAGCTAACGGTGTATAATTGAATCGCACCCTTCCACTACCCTCTGTCGTCGTAGACCCTCGTTCACCTCGCCACCACTTCCTCCCGTTCCGCCCACCGACTCACGTGCCCGTCTCATATGTGCATACGAGTGTACTTTCGTTTCCCCGTACACGCGCGCCCCGTCAAAATCTCTTTCGCTGTCGTTCCGTCACTCCACCGGTGCTCCGCGTCCTTTTCGTCCTGCTCTCGCGTGCCTCCCCCCCATCACCCCGCCGGCCATCGTTTTCGTACCATCGTCGCGTATTTTTCGTCCTGCCTTTCAAACCCGCCGCGTTCGCCGCACGAGGACTTCCCTGTCCACCGACGCGTATCGTCATCGACGTCGCGTTTTCACCCCCGTTTACCCAAACCATCTTTTCGAATAATAACGATAATGTATTATTATTATACATTTTTCCCCGTACGTGCATCCGCAAACGCGCGTGTGTATTAGTTAAGGTTCTTCTGCCGTCGCTGACGAATAAGGAATGTTTCGGGTTGGCGAAACGACGACCACGTAGAAACGAACGACGCGTGTTACGTCGTTTTTTACGATGGCGGTCATCGCTAGTGCCGCGTTAAGCTATGTAACCACCCCGGGGCAAATTAAAATATGCCACCCTTAAGAAAATTACAATTAAAAATAAAAAATTATACATATGTAATAGAAATAATATGTATTATAGTTAAACAGTTACATAAGAAAAATTATAATTATATATTTTTTATTTTACGTTAGTCCTCAAAAAATTGCCCCCTCCCCTTGCCCACCGTTAAACGCGTCTCTGGTAACCACGGTCGGTGATCTCCAACCGGCGTGGCTGTGGAAATAATACGTTGTCGTTAACAGCCATAAACGTGGATGAGATTCGAGGTAAGTATCCGGAATGAGTGTTGCGAAAGAAAACGGTCGTTTTAAAATTACCGAGATATCCGCAAACGATTTAGTCCGATATCCGTTTTGTCATGATCGTCGCGTGCGTTCCGGTTTGAAGTACTGGCGGGAGGAAAAAAAAAGCGAAACTACATTTTTTAATGAGTATCACTCGAATGAAATAAACGCCTCCAGTACCATTCGTACACTTTATTTGTCGTGCTCTTCTCGAGCAAAATTATTATAGACGGGCAATAATTTTATTCCAACAGCTTATCGATTTAATTTTCGGTTATAGATATTTTTTACACTCTCCGATTTCAGGAACAATTCGCCTCAAAATAAGTGTTTACGCACTTTCACTCCAACAGTAATCGTCGTTCGGTAAGTAGTTTGGCGTTCATTGCGAAGCATAAAATGTCTTTGGTTGACAATAATTATTATCAAACCGTTTATAACTAGTTTTTGTTTCCTTTCGTTTTGTTTTTTTCGCTGCCCGTTGATATCATAATTGTTTTATGTTCGAGTCGTTCGGGTTGTTCACAGTTACGCAGCGATCCTTTAATATTCACCGCGCGTTCGCTCATTGTCGAAAACATATTTCGACTTCTTGATGCGGCTTATCGTCGCACTGTTGACCGTTTTGTCAACGCATCACTCGGTTCTACAGCTTAGCGGCCGATAAACTCATTGGCTGGGCTGGGCTCGGGATTAATTGTTAACGGTCAGGGGAGAGTGACGGGATGAGTGTAATCGCTCGTGTACGTCTACTCGCATCGCACCACCGGAGATTATCGGATACGACGAACGACGCGCGAGAAACAAAAGATCACAAATCCGACGGACGTGATCGTTGTTTAAACGTTGTCGCGACCGAACCTGCGCATTGCGTTCCAGGGACGGGCAATTGGCATGCTTATTTTTTTTTCTAGTGCATGCTACGTTTTCAAATCACTTCGTAAGGTTTCGATGTTTAGTGTTATTCATTTTATCACGTTGATCGTAAGACGTAAATATTATATTTTTCACTAACATTGAGAACTCCAGCTAAATCATTAAACGACCGAGTAGAATTATATATCTGTATCGGTAGGTAACATAGCTATAGGTGTTGGACACTTATTCGGTGCAGTCGTAAGGTTAAATCGTTCAAAGTAAATTATTTCAATGATGTTTCTTCATTTCTATTACTATGATCCTCCAGATTTTAAAGTTCTACGAATTGGCCCTATTGTTACTTTGAGTTGCCCGTCCCTGATGTACACCGGGATCGTCACCTAACACTGACGGGACGAATGGATCTAAACGGATTTGAGGGTTGACCGCGAACAGCACCGTCCTCGCGGTACACCTACGGCAACGATTCTCAAAGTGTTTGCCGCGATGTCTATACAGGTGCGCCGTGCCGTCGTGAAATACTATCTGGTATAAAATTGTCCTTACGATTATTCGTGCTATGACTTGGAGAAGGGCGTTCTGAAAAAACCTTAGATCAAAAAGTGCGCCATGAGTCAAAAAAGTTTGGAAAGCAATGATCTAAGGCAACAACTGTACCGTAGAGATCACGTTTTCGATTTTATTCCCGAGCCGACTCCGAAACGTAACAGAGGTTGCAGTTGTAGTGGAGGCAAAGATAAAATGATAAAAATAGAAAAAATTACTACATTTTCAAAAAAAAAAAAAAAAAATGAAATAAACAATAAACCGAGGGTTGAAAGAGAAATAATAATATTGTTAAATATCAAAAATTATATGTTGCGCGTAACCGGTGTACATTTTTTTTTGATTATTTATTTATTTAGTTTTAATTTTCACTACTTACTGTAGTCGTGTATCAAAAACAATAATTAATCCAGGGATTAGAGAGCGGACGAAATCCCTGGGAAATATGTTCGTTATATATTTATTAATACAATTGTCGGCTGGGAAGTCAGCAATGAAAGTTTCGTGTTGCAAAATTTCTGATTGGCATCTACATGTGGATGGGTTTTACTTGCAACAAGTCGTTTTATGCTTTTTTAATAGTTTTTATGGCACAATGAATCGGAAAATTAAAAAATAATTTACATTTGTTTTGATGGAGTAATATAGTATGAAATTCAATGCGTTACCGCTTAGAGGTCGTAAACAATGGTAATCGTATTTAATTGAACTGTTGGTACAAACGATTTGAACATAACTTTTAACTAAATTATAATTATTTCATTAAATATTTATAACGTATGCAATTACGTTGGTCATATTAAATTATTCAAAATTATGCAGACGAAAAACATAACCTTATGAAACTATCATATTTCAAATCGGAATTATTATCGTTCAGAATTATTCTTTTGCACATAAATAATGTAGTACCTATGTTATAATCTAATAAAAGCATTATATTATTATACCTACTTAGGACTAGCGTTTGAATTCATAATTGATTTATTTATTTGTTTTTATACTGGTAAAACAATATTATATGGAGATGTAAAATGTGTTTATGGTGTTCTTAATAATTAATTTAATCTATTTTAAACTACCCATTTTCAGATTTTTTTTCCTCGAATTTTTCCATGATATAAATATATAACAAATTTAGATTAATAATATATTAATAAACCATACGTATACATATTTTTAGGGTGTAACTGTAAGTTATTTGTTATCAGATGGAAGTAGTTATTTAATTAGCAATTAAAAATTAAAATGTGTAAATCAGATTATTTTTTATTATGTCATAATACAGTAGATTATCTGTCTTATTTCATTGGAAATGCGACACTCGTCACGTACAATGTTAAAACCTTTATGGAACTGATTTACTATTATTTTCGGATTACTGCGAAATGTTATATTGTGTTCAAGTAACACAATATCTTAATTGAAACAACTCAAAACTCTTTATTTTTTCATAATTTACCGGTGTACAACAGTTATCGCGATTCACATTACATATTTGTTAGATTTATTTGAAATACGAGTTTTTCGTTTGCATTTCTTTTTTTTATGCTATCAATGTTTTATCCGGTTACCGGTTCACAATACTCAGTTATTATATAAACCCTGTAGGAAGTTGTTGAAATCCTGTTGGCACTTTTGTTTGGTCATATTTTCATTATGCACTTGAGAATAGTTTATCGAGCAATCGTCTTACATACTTTCATACAACCCCTTTGGTTCTTTGTCGATTGAAAATTGGATACGTTTGTTTATTGTATATTACAGTATTTTGAGAAGATCAAAATCACAAATTGCCAAAGCTTTTTTTTTTAAAACAAACTGTTTAAGCTGATAAGATATAGATAAACATAATTTTCAAACGAAATGCACACCGCAGTTTATGCAATAGCTGAATTAAAATAAATTAGAGTTGTAGAGCAATGAAATTGAAACTTATAAATCATTTTATAAATTCTCTTCAACATAATAATGTCCCGTCTTAAGTACTTGAGAATACGAACCATAGCCGATAGTATACCAACCAAACAAATAAGAAATAGAAATGTCCTACACAAAATGAGTATTATGTATCTACCCGAGTGATAAATTGCATTAGTTTTATGATAATTTACATTGCACGGGGTAAGTTAAAACTCCCAACTTAGTGAACACTGAACAGTCAAGTGGCGTCTGAGTCCACGGAAATGTTCAAAGATTCACATAAAAATAAAAACATTGTCACCCGCAATAAGTTTTATTTATTCGTATGGCTAAATTAAACCCGCAATAAGTAAAAACTGACTACACATATGTATGTTTATGTAAAAAGTGTTGGTTTGTGAAAATTGAAATAAAATTAAATTGGATCGAGTTACCCATTTTCGTATATTTAAGATGTACCTGTATCGTTTGTATAAAAATTTTTGCTCGACAAAGACTTGCTTTATATTCGTAACATTATGCCTTTGTGTACTTCAATGATTTTGTCTTTATTTATACATCTCTATTTTGTATAATTCGTATGTTTAAATCATCACTTGCACTTGTTGTAAAAATATTTCTGTAGATTCTGTATATTGTGCAATAAGAAAAGAATAAAAATAAAAAAATAAAATTGAAAAAATTAGTACAAAAAATATAATATAACGTGTAAATATACCATATGATATTTCGCAAACATTGACGATAAAAGTACGGAGGAATGGGTTAAAACAAATACTGAATTAATTAATTAAATTAATTCTTGTGTACTGCTAATAGAATTTATTAACAATTTTAACCAATTGATTTGGTCGTTGGGTAACGAATTTCAATGGTTTTCACGAAAACCTGTTGTACGATCAGGTGTACTACGTGTGCTCGTATCGTTCCAGAGAGTCAAAAATAAATCTGTTCACGTTAACTGGTGTAAATGATCTAATCATCATGATTTCCACATGGTCGGAATATCGGCATTGTTGTGGCAGTTGATTTACTGCCGCTGCAGTGGTGCTGTGGTGGTCACGTCGAACCGCCCTAGAACACTGTCGACGGGGGGAATATATCATCCTTCATAACCTTTCACGATTGATTTTGTATTATTTTTAATAATACACTGTATGTAGACAATTTTTGTTTACAATCTGATAAAACCATTCGAAAATTCTGATATAAATTTTTTTTTGCGATAGTAAAAAAATATTAACCGATAACCGTAGAGTGAATTTTTTATGCTTATAGATGCAACTGTTTTAAAATCGTGTTTTTCACTTGGAAAATATATTTCTATTGAAACACGTTGAAGTTGCTGGTGACCAAATGCTGCTGTTGGTGCGGTCACAATGATAATAGGTACTTAGAGTTATTGTCAATTTTTAACGTGTAGTGTGTACTGAATGAAGTCACAGAATATTGTGTGCTATTTTCTAATTTTCAGTTCATCGGTTACATTACGTAAACAATTTGTGTTTTGTTTTTGATTAATAAGACATTAAGTGTTTATAATGTCTAAATCTAAAACAACGAACTATATTATTGTTACTGAACAGCAACATCTCCAAACATATTTTGTCTACAAACATATATTTGTACAGTTTGTACTGCTAAAATTTGTATAATCATTTTTAATAAAAGCCATCTTATATCCCTTGGCTATGAGTTATTTTTTCAACGATCAAAGTCTATGTCTATGAAAAATCGGTCTGATCTCCTACCCCCCTAAGACCGAACTATTTGACCGTGACTGCCCCGGAAGACGTATACCTTTAAAGGTTAACCTTGCCAGTAAAACTACGTGACGCGTTGGAAAGTTTTCGTCGTTTCCGCCGCGGTTCACGTACGGTTCGCCGAAATCGCGAAAGCCTACGCTGCGCCGTGTACTCACCCAACGTGTGACGTGCACCGTGTAGTACTTGATCATTATGATTAATGACACGAGGGCGTGCATAAATATGATATAATAATCTGACGCCGTTCAAAAGTTCCCACCGCCGTCGTTTCGTTACCGCTGCACCGTTATCGTCGGGGCCAGGACGAATAGAAATTACGGAACGAGTATTATTGGTATTTTCATATTTATCTATCTTAATTTTTAAACACGCAACAAACGTTGTGCGTTTAAATGTTTAAAATGTTCGCGTGAAAATAATGGCGAGCGAGTCTTTCGTTAATCGATACAAATCAGGTGCTATGATTTGTGTTCAACGTTTAGAATTGTTTATTTGTTATTTAATCAGTACACGGATGATAAGTTATACAAGTCACATTCATCACTTAGATGTCGGGAATCCATTATGAATTTAAATTTTCCGTCAGGATCTGATTGGAAGTCGATTAAGTCCCCTTGGCCTCGGGGACTCTTGGATTAAAACTCTTTAGTTAAAATTTAATTTTTTATTTTTGTTAACATGGTTTACAAAATCTTACAAATATCTCTTGATCATAACGTGTTATATTTTTTTTGCTTATTTTCTAAGTTTCTCAACCATTCGAAAATTGCATCATTTTAAATAATTTAAGCCGTGGACGTATATCTTACCAAAACTCTATTTGAACGTTGCAATAATTTAACTATCTAGACAATTTCGATTATTAAAAACTAAAACTTTTCGATTTAAAATGGTATATTTATTTATAGATGCTTAAAAATAAAATAAAAAATTAAAATGTTTGGGTATTTGAAAGTTTGGTGAATTTGAAAAGGGTTGATGGGTCAATCCAATTATTTGAACCGGTAGTTTCGATTTCATTCGGAGCCGCTGGGGATGCGACTTCTAGACAAAACACTAAATCTGAAACATCGATTCGAACGATTCGCAATCGAATAATAATTGAGATCGAGTTAAACGCATATTGCGTTCACGTTTTCCGTCCGAAATCCTATTTCATGCGCGAAATGCACTTATTACGGCTTTTGTTTACAATCAAACTAATTCGAAACAATGCTGCACAGTTATCGATTTGCTACTGTGCGGTTTGAGTGTCGGGCTTTTGACAAACCGGCTTCTCTCGATCAAAACAAACGGACGACGCAACATGTAGTAATTCAGTTTGTCGAGGGTTTACCATCATTAAAATATATCAGTTTTCTTAATATTCATAACGAGAAACTTTCCGAACACTTTTCCCGCGTGTCCGTAATATTAAATCAACACATAGATCACGCTCTGAAAGAAACGGAAAAATAATAAAAAATCAACTTAAAAGAAGAAGGATCACTGCATTGCCATGACACTGGCCGCGTGTTTCCGACTAATAACGAATTAATAATACATTCGCCCGTAAACGTTCGATAATAGTTAATGGACCGGAGATTATACGGTGTATCAATAGGACGGTAGTCGGACGTTACGAATCGAAATCAATTAAAATAATAATACACTGTCCGAGAGTGGCGATAACGACGAATACCCGTATATTGCTCGTAT
Source organism: Sipha flava (assembly GCF_003268045.1). Classification (NCBI taxonomy): domain Eukaryota; kingdom Metazoa; phylum Arthropoda; class Insecta; order Hemiptera; family Aphididae; genus Sipha; species Sipha flava. Next base: position 61,647 of record NW_020272924.1, read on the forward strand.
TATAAAACGTTACTGCGATGGCGTTGTCGAAACAGTTCGTTTTGTTGCGATAAAAACGCAGTGGAAAAAAAAAACGGTATTCGTTCGGTGCATATTAAATAACGGATTTATTCTACAACGACGGTGCAGTTGTTTAAGAAGAATCGATAAGGGGGAGAAAAAACCGACGTCGTTGAAACGGAAAAGGCATTACCGTAAATGCACCCGGAACGGTCTCTCAAAGTCATCGACGAAGTGTATTTCACGACCGTTAAACGCGCTTTGCGTTATAAATCAATTCTAGATGGATATGCATAGCCGGAATTCGTATCAATGCTCGACGTTTCTGCGATTCGATCACCACCGACTGTTTCATATTTTACTATCGTGCATATCAAAACCGTATTAAATGCACACTCGATGACACGTTAAGAATAGTACCATAGGCGTAACTAGAGCCCAAATATTGGGGGTGCTGAAATTACATAGCTCGCACTAACCCGTGGGGGGCTACGCCAACACTCCCTTCCAAAGTACCTTATCTCAATTTAATCATTAAACGTATCATAAAAACACACATACACTAATATTTTAATTTATAAATATTAACAAGCATAAATTGTAACATACATATATATTTCATTATATTATTTTATTTAGGTCATACATCACTAAGAAATATACAAATTAAAAAAATATTATACAATATACAACACATAATATTTATACTGGTATTATCTTGCGATGACAAGTGGAATATTTTTCAAATAATTCTGACGATGTAATTAACTAATAGTTATGAAAAATTCATTTTTCTGATAAAAGCATCAAATAAAAATAACTATATGAAATAAGGAAAACACTATTTTTTCACACAATTTTTCAATTGTTAACTTTTTAACTGGAGGTACTAAATTAGAGCCTAGGGGTGCTTAGTACCCCCAAGCACCCCCCTAGTTGTGCCTATGAATAGTACAGACGGTACACAACGTGTTTTTTATTGGCATGGGATCGACACGGAAACGCGTGACCGACCGTTTTAACCGGCGTTCACTAGGTGGGTCCCGGTCACTTATTCAGTCTACTAGTTGAATCCCAGTGTTTTTCAGGTAGTACTCCAGTTGAGTCCTAAAATTTTACAAGTACTACTCTAGTTGGGTCTTGACGAACAAAAAAAAAAAAAAAATTCCCTTCTCATATTCACAGACTTAGGACTATCAGAGTTATCTGTAAATTAGAGCACACGAATGATTTCTTTTTTCTTTTTAAAGTTTCTAACTCTTGTGGTGTAAAATTATTCATTGAAAATTACTGACTAGTGTATGTTAAATAAATTAAATTGTTAAGAAATTAAAAAAATTACAATTGGTAAACATTTAAACAATAGAACTTTGACAAACTCAAATCTATTAATTTTTTAACATTATCAAGTGTGTCAATACTTGTAAGTTTCAGTTTTTATAGTAGGACCGAACTCGTATGTTATTGTTTTTATAATCGGACCCGATTAATTATTTATCTTTATTATGAATATTATGTGGGACCCAACTCGGATACGTCCGTTTTAACTGTACGGCCGTGTAACGAAATTCGTGGTTCCAAAAGTTACTACGCCGAACTGTAAAAGCCCTAACCGTTTGAAGTCCGACGTATTCGAAATATTTCATTATGCAGCTCAACTATTTCGTGTAAACGTGAAATATTTATTATTATTATTATTATTATTTTTCTTTTTAACGCAAGTATTTATTAATAATTGAACATGTTACACCCAGAGGTATTCGAACTGTGCTTAGCGGCTCCACGGAGCGTCGGGGGAGTCAGAGAAGGGAGGCGCATTAAAGAGCCGAAAACTAAAATTAACGTAATATAGTTGATGTAAGTATAAATTATAAAAGTCTATAGTTGTTTGAACGATCATCGAAGCGATAACGGAACATACGTGACAATTTAAAGTTTTTTTTTCATATGGCAGATTAATTTTTGAATTAGTTTTTCACGAAGATCATCTTTTTTGCCGAACAATTACATGTCAAGCTAGAAAAGTTGATGTATTCGAAATGCTTGATTCTTACACGACGGAAAATAATTCAATGTGGAAAATGTGCTGTGGTATTTGTAACGATGGAGCTCGTTTCGTGGCATGTTGTTATGACGGACTTTATTAAACAAAAATCTCCACCATATTCTATATGGACACATTTTATAATTCACATGGAGAAGCTCTTGCTTCAAAGTCTATCTGTCTAGCTTTTGATGAAGAACTTCAAAAGACTATTAAAGTCGTTAAGTTAATTAAAATTCGTCCGTTGAATTTCAGATGTTTCGAACACTTGTCTCTTGATATGGGAGCTGAGCATTCTTCTCTACTTTACTATTGCGATTATCGATTGTTTTCACGTGAAATGTAATGGCAAGGGTGTTCGAGTATTTGATAATTATTGCATATTTTTCTTATAGATCACAATAAATACCACGAAAAGTTTAAATGCACCGATTTATTATTATTACCTACTAATTTGGGAGCCATCGAAACGTTATGAAGACACGAAGGAGGAGCCGTGGGATGAAAAAGTTTGAATGCATCTGTGGGTTATACAGTATTACAGTGAAAAACGTGATAATGTATAGCGGTAATAGAAAACCCGTAGACAATGAGCGTTCTATTATACTTATATGTTCGTAGTATAAATTCGGTATCAAAATATTATTTTAATATCTTGGAAACGCGTTTGTAATCTTTCAAAACTATAATAGGAATCAAGAATTATAGTTTTTATTTACTGATATAAAGTATGATAAATGTTACTTTTTAATTTCTTTACGATTCAATTATACCATTTGTTATTGTTTTTATGTTTTTAACTGATATCAAAACCTTGATCGCGGGCACGCTATAATATTTCTATTAAAATTTTGCAACTTATCATTGTTATTATGTGTACTAAGCATTTCGAGTCATGGTGTATTGCACGTGTCCGTACATTATAATTCGTTCGTTACCGGTGGGAAACATTTTAAACGGTTTTATTTACGATAGTAATGTTTTAAAGCAAACAACCCCAAGCGCATTTTTTGTTGAAAAAACCGCGCGGATGTCTATATCGTACGTTCAAAATGTATAGAGTAGTAACGTTTTCACGTTTCGGAAAACGGTTTGACGCATTGCGTGCGGCTGGGAAACGCGTGCGTTGAAATTGTGCAGATCAAAACCGTGCAAAACGTCTGAAAAATCATTCGAAAACTGTTAACGCGTTGAATTGGTTAAGAAACTGAAATTATAAAGTCTCGTACAGATACGAATCTTTTTTTTACGCAACTATCGTTTACTGTTCGTGTTTGGCCGTAATCTATTTTAATATGATTAACGTTGCTCACCGTCTGCCCATTTGCACTCGAAGGATACTATTAAAACGTTCGATCCAACCGATGTCCACGATTTTCACTACGAGTAGTATGCATTACAGGTCAAAAGGGACACAGCTGCTAGGGGTACCGCCATTTCATCGCGACTATCGTGGGACATAATAATTTTTAAACCTGTAATTCTGTTTCGGAAAATTAAACAACAGATGTCCCACTGTTGCGTGAAAATTTAATCTTTAACTTCAATATTACGTGTATTAGGTATCTGTGCATTGTAGTATAAATAGTATAAATAGTATAAAATAATAAATTAATAATACACTGCTGACACTTTAATGATAAAATATAATATCCATTGAAAGGAAAAATGTTTTTACATAAATTATGTGAAATATGTCAAACGGGTACTAGGACGTGGAAAAGAAGTTTTTTTGGTTTCGCGAAAGAAAATTCCAGGGCGCCGTGAAAAAATATCTGCCACGGGCTCCGCAAAATGTCCTACTGGCTTTGATTATGTTGAACCGCACGACCCCAAGTGACAATGTCGTAGTTCTAGTGCAGTTTCTGCACAACGGTAACGAGCGCAATGATTATTTTCATAAAATAACTAATATAGCTATGCCATCGGTCTTTCGCGTGATACCGTGTTTTGTGATCAAGAGATATTGATTAAAAAATTAAAAAAAAGGAAAAGTGATTGACGACCAATCGTCCAGTATACGTTTATATTTAATGAAACGTAAAACATTTTTGTATTCTGCTGCTTAAAAATGTTCATGAAATGATTAATAATCACAAAACGTTCTTGACGGGCAAACATTTGAGCTAATCTATGATATATGGTATAGCAAAGTATTGTGAAACGTACGAGTAGTATATTAAAAATGATGTTACAACATTGTCATGATGTTTTCGGAAATACTCGAGGATATTTAATAAAATAATTGTTGTATGAAATAATTAATATTTTTTTTTTTTTTGTTATTTTGTATTAATACGAATCAGTTTTATCGTTGTTCTTTTATCAATTTAAAAATCAACTACAGGGAATTCGACGTTTTAACGTATTTTATTTATTTTACCGCTATCGAATAATACTCCAACGTGGGGACTTTTTAAAAACATAAGCATCAGGACGTTTAAGAATAGCTAAAATGGGGAAAGCCGCGCATAATTTACCATTTCCTAAAATAGTGCCAATGCAATGAGTGAATACGAAACATACGAGTATAATACAAGAATTTAGATGTTTGCGTGGAAAATTTCCTAAAATGTACCAATGCAATGAATGAATACGAAACATACGAGTATAACACAAGGATTTAGATGTTAGCGTGGAAAATTGGCCGAATTGTTCGCGCTGAACCCCTGTGACTTATACATTTTATGATCCGTGACGGTGCATTGTGCGCGGTACACGTTTGACCTATATTTCCGAGTGAAAAAAGAAAAGGAAAATCGTTTAAGCTAATGACTGTGTGGCTAGCGCAAGATTATATTGCGGAATTCGGTTCGAGTAGACGCATTGTTTTATTACATTAATTAATGGCTTGTTTTCAAGTTGGATTCTACAAGAAAAAAAAATTAATTTTATAGAAACATGAAAATATTTCATACACCTTTTTTTTTATTCTTCATTTTTGATTATCTTTTTTTTTATTATTTTTTATTTAGTTGTGCTCGGTAATTCCACGTTCGTGGTCGTAAACCTTTCGCCGCTACGACCGTTTTTCATCTTCACTATCATGCTCTCGGTGTTTTATTGTCTCCGGCCCCAAACCAGCCCCTTGATCTGAGCGTTATATTATTTCACGAATCACACAACGTGTATAAATTATACTTCCGCGTAACGCTGATTTAATAATTAATAATATTTTGCGTGCCAAAACCATATTCTTATAATAGTTTTTTCAAACAAAAGGTCTATTCGATTTTATGAACTCATAGGTTTCTTGCACATCAGCAGGATCAAGTGTTTTATAATATTATTGATCTGATTTTATAAATTTATTACATTTTTTTTTTTTTTTTTTTTAGTGATCGACGAATATTGGTTGCATTTAATTTTGAAAGTTTCTAGCTTGAAAATTTGTTCGAGAAGCATATAGTTCACCATATTTCACTGTATTTTAGTCCCTTCAAACTTGAAAAATTTACATTCCTCGTTAGTTTCAGTAGTCGCAACTGAAAACGTCAAACCGATTATTACGTTCACTGTTCAATTTGCAGTCATATTGATTTCATTAATAACTGTTCTAGTATGAACAGTCATATATATACCTTATAGTCATTTGTATACGATTTTAAAATTTCATTTAAAAATATTGTTTTATTTGTTAGTTAATGTTTGGTAAATCCAATATTATTTTTACTTGTTGTACTACATTTTCAATAGTTCTAACATTACTAAAAACGTTTCGAATTATGTTGCTTATCACAATAAATCAAGTTAATTATAAAAAACAAATAGCTTTGATTTTATTCGTTTAATGTTTGAAGATAATTTATATTATATTTTCTTTTTATTATTATTTTGTTATAGAATTAAGACAATACAAACTTGATTTTAGTAAATTACAAGTATTTTCGGAAAGGTTTCAGATTAACATCAAAGGATTTAATTTCAATTATTTTATTATAACGAATTATGTAAATTATGTAAATTATAATTTTCGCAAAGCATTCTGAAAATTGTTGGTAAAATACTTTTATCCCTTGTGTTTAGCTACTGTAATCAATAAATACATTTAATGTTCTCGGGAATTAAATCGACGAAATGTAATTAAATCTTTAACAAAACAATATAAATCATAAGCGTATAGTTTCCATCACTAACACATAAAATTCAACATAAACGTTCAAAATTATATAGTAATTAATAAAAAAGAATATAATTTAAACGATTTAAAAAATTAGGTAATCCATTTACATATTATTAGACATCATATAAAACTACATTACATACGTGGTATTTATTTAAATGTAGTATGTTACGCGTTGTGTACAAGATAAACAAGAAAAATAATACAGTTATTGATCATGTCTATTAATGCTCGTCAAAATTTAAAATTTTAGAAATACACTGTGAATTCGTTTCACGTAAGTATTTTTAATACATATGTAATGTTACCCGACAAATTATTAATTTTATGAAGTGATTCGTTTGTTTTATTGGCTGTAACCTAATATTATATATGTTGCGAAGAAGATTATCAACCGTCTGTTTCCGAAAAATCGTTTTAATTCATAACCATTAATTTATTGTTTACAATCGTAAAGTTTTACCCGTGTGATTTAAACGGTTTTAAACTAATCACTCTGAAAATAACTCTTCTTATAAACGTCCCCGGCCCCATAAAACATGAACGCACGTGAGTAGTACAAGTAAAATTCGCTGAAGGCATGGTAAGGTATATTGTTTGTATCAAAAATCATTTTGTATACATCACGTTTTCCGGGTTCCGAGTAGACAAGGTTAGGCATATTTATGACATTTCTTGTATGTATTCGCGTTTATTGTTTTATGTGTAAAAATATATGTTAAATATATGTAGACATACAATTTTTTTTTCTAATTACTTACTCTTAAAATGTATATTAATAAAAATGGGTACTTTTGGTAAGTTCGACTAACCATTCGAATAACAAAAAAAAAAAACAATATACAGTTCATACCCCACTCCGTAGGAAAAGTATCGAGGAAATCGTGCACTGGGTAATTGGTAACGTTGTCTCCGGTCGTATTCGGAAACCGTTTCACTGGACAGGAGAAACGATCGATTCGTCGTTGAGTCTCGAAGTGATCCGAATACTTGTACGCGGAACGCCGTCCGGTCGCGTATTCGCGTCGGAATAATACGCGCCGACGGTTGCGACATATTTTTCAAAAGACCTTAATCGTTCAGAGAACGTAATCTCATTTGAATTTCGGATTACTGGACGCACAACGATAAATTAACATATTACTTATTAATTATTATCAATTACTTGATAAATATATTGCTAATCGTTTTTGGACGTAACTAAATACGTTTCTGGGACACGCGTTGAAAGAATAATTACATTGAACAAACTGCCGTCAACTACGAATAACCCGGGGTATTTCCATCGTATATGGTGTATATTAAGAAAATATTTTCAAGTACAATATTTTAAAGGGCCACTGAAATTGAAGCCGCGGACCGTGGTTCGGAGTTTCTCGTTTTTATATGATGTATTCCGCGATCACAATGGGGGAAAGTGGAAATTGAAAAGCTCCCCTATGAACAGGGAATATATTGATACGCCACTTTACTTACTCTCGTATTATATTCTTCTTTTCGATTATTTCTTCTCCTTGTTCGGGTGAATTTAGTACTAGGGTAAAACCAAAACGATAGTAATAATAATAATAACTGTAATAAAGCGCAGCGAATTTCCTGCGTATAACACGTAAACGATAAATTATTAATTACTTTTTTTGACACGAGATTGTTATTTTAATAGTATTCATGACCGTCTTAATCCGTCCGGTTGTTTCGTTTCTTCTGATCGTACTCTTGTTCAGGACGATTCGATAGTGCTCCGGAAAAACATTCTGTGCCAAAAAGAAAAAACAAACTTATAATTTTTTATCGATTATTATTACTTATTAAAAATGGATTTAATGTAATCGTGCAAGCGGACACAGTTAATTATGTAAGCGGATGTAAGGGAAGAGAAACGATTACTGCGGTTGCGAAAACTGATTAATATCTGAGGGCCGGGTGCACTCACCGTCGTGCATTTTCGCGCAAATCAAATATTTATCCTTGTCGTTAAACTGTCGTGGCTGCACAACGTAATCATAATACGGCGAAACGATGTAGTTCACGAAAATTTGTACCAGTTCGCAAACTCGTAACACACGCGAGATAATTGTTCACATAAATTTTTACTTCGTAGAACTCGTAACGCGATGATTGTGCTCATAAATTCGGACGCGGTAAACTCAAGATTTTCTCGGGCCGCGACCGTGTCCTTTTTTTTGGATTTTTTTTTCTTCCTTTTTCCTTTCTAATTTATTTATTTTAGTGCCTTGGAAAATAATAACGCTACTATAAATAATCGTCGTGAGACCAACGCGCATTAAAAACTACGGACTACGGTGTGCTTACTTACAATATGCAAGCGAGACGTGAGTTTCATAATTATGTAACTCGAGTTCCGAAAACGACGATTTTGGTTGAACATAATTATTGTAATTAACCGTGATCGGTTAGTTTGACGGAACCGTTTTTGGAATACCGCGACATCTAACGAGTTGACGGGGATGGTTGATAATTTTTTTTTTTCTTAACATTTGTGCGATAGAGAAATACTTGAACGTGCGATTAAAAATATTAAACAGAATAATCGATGAACTGCAAACCAAAATAGCACATAAAAATTTTAATTTTTTTTTTTAATTTTTCTTTCGATTGTTTCAAATCTTGAACGTTTTATAAATGTAATTAATCCGAGAGCATACAGTGAGTGAGCTCTTTACTAAGTCCTAGGAGTCATGGCTGTCGGTGGATGACCATTTTTCCAAAAAAATAATCAATTTTTTAATCAATAACTTCAATATTATGTTGAACAGGTACCTAAATTATAGTATAAATAGTATAACAATAATTAGGGAACGGATTAATACGCAAAAAAAAATTCTCAAAATATGCTACAAAATATGCACTTATAATTTAATTATAATTAGCCAGGAACTTTTTATGTGGGGGAGAAGTTCAGCAAATTTATAACATATATATTTAATCTTTTCACTATAATTTTGACTGCTATTTGTATTGATCTCGGCATTTTTAATTCTGGTTGACATTAGTTTTTTTTGACTTCTAGTCTGCTTATTTGTTAGAGAATTTGCCTATAATAAATAATAATAACAATTTAGGAACTAGGAACTAACATAGGAACATAAATATTAGATATTAGAATATTTTCTGTCCAATCACATAAGTATACTAAAAATTAAATTTTAAAAATCTTACCATAATGGAATGTTTAGACATCTTAGAATGATGTAAAATTAAATTAAAACGAATATAATGGAATACAAATGTCAAATATAGACGAATAAACGAGTAGTAAGTAAAACAGTAAGACGCCAACGGGCAACGACGAATTATTAACTAATAACTATTAGTTTTATACAATAACGTTCTTGTGTTAAATTATCGACGAGCCGCAAATGCAAAAGGTATACCCAAAATAAACTTTGATTACAGACAATGATATCGCTTTTATCTCAATTATCGGGACAAATAATAAATTAATTGTATACTTTTTTTTATTTTTATTTCGTTTGAAGAGCATTTTACATTATACAATTTTAGCTCGGCAATTATGAGTGATACTGTACACCAGCGGTTCTCAAACCGTGCACCACGGTGCTCTAGGGGCACCGTGGCCTACGGTTCATAAAAAATAGTTTAAAATATATAGACTACTTTTTCTTTATTTTTCTCGTAAAAACGTTAAAGCGAATAATGTAATATTTTCTATTGTATATTCGGACATTCTCATTTTAACCTTATAATATTTTTATGTAATAATTATGTTCATAATAACAATAATTTTTATTTATTTATTTTTTTAAGTTTAAAAATCCATTAATTTATAATATAGCTGAATTTTAATAAAATTAATAAAATTGGTCATCTGTGAGTATTTTTGTTTTGTTCTATCTTTCACGTTATTCATAGTAGGGCACCGTGGCTAAATTGGTTCAAAAAAAAGGCACCGGGAAAAAAAAAAGTTTTGGAACAGCTGTTGTACACAATTAAGAGGTTATTTTAAATAAAATACAAAATGTAACATAGATATAAATAATTGAATATGTTGATGAAATATCGTATAAACGTTGATAAATACAATTAATTAACTATATCGATTTTAATAGTGAGATGGAATTTTAAGAACGTAAAGTGGATCACGGATAACGTTTTAAAACTGAAATAATATGTACATGTACGAACGTGCACGTGCGAGAAGAGATTAAATTAATTACGGGGTCGAGGTGGTTAAAGATAAATATTAATTCAGGACGGACGTTAAGAATGGAATTATAATTGTTTTGAATTCGTCGACAAATTTAATTATTGTTTGACTGTCCGATTATGTGACCGGTGACTGTGATGTTGGCCGTGAAGTCGGCGCAAGTTCGTCCGTGCATGTATGGTTGCGCGGAGGGAACTCAAATAGGAGTAGCAATCGGCCGTAATTGGCTTGTACGAGTGGAGGAGTCGATTTTCATGAAAACAGGGCATCATTTACAGCACACGCGCCCAACCTTTTTACAATGCGAATTTGTATTCATACTGTGGGTCATGTTCACCGGTTCGTTTCGATGACGCAACTCAAATTACCAACGGACTGTATATATTTACGCCAAAGGTTCGCCGGCAAAATTCTTTTTTTTAATATTAAATCTAAAATAAACAAAATAAATTAAAACGAAACGTATTTCTTTTATAGATCAAGATTATGACAAAAATGGACATTGTACAGTGCATTGATTTTTTTTTTAATAACAATAATAATAATTTATTTTTATTTTCGAGCAGCACTTGATATCTCTTGACATCTCTTATTTTGTATCAGACTGTCGAATTATAAAATATTTTATAAAACAAAGAAATTAATATTCATCGAGTCACATTGAAAGGGTTCGGGGGCCGCGTGTTTGAGACTACTGACGTATGCAATAGATATATTATGGTACCATACAATATTTTCTTTAGCCGCATATACGTGGGGTTCGCTTTCGGTGATCATTTTGGACGAATCATCCGAAGTGAATAAATAATAAAAAATGTAAACATTAAATCATTTGAAGTGATCATCCTCGTAGAACGACGAACGAAGTCCGGTCGAGTCCAACTTTCTTTCACTTTGAACGAAACATCAAAAGTAAATTGTATGAACACTACTTTCATCATATTTACATTTTCAATATCAATGAATGTTTAAACTTATGTTTTTATTTATGATATTTATGCCCTGTTAAGGAAATCGCGATAAATGGTTATTACACACGATTGTCAATACATAATAATTATTTATTTTAACCGTATTTGAAATTGATTGTTTACATTAAGTATTAAGTAAAATGGGTTCTAAATGGAATGATGGCCATCATATTCCATAAATACTTTAATGGAAGATAAAACCAATCAGGGCCGGGTAGAGTAAAACTACTGTACTAATGTACGAGAATTTTAAAAGGCCCCCTTATAGATAAATTTAGAGTAGCAATTACATTTATTTTACATTAATTTTTTTTATATATAATTAAAAGTGAATACACTTATATACACTTACATACAGTTATTTATCTATACATTATAGCAATAAGTATGATATAATATAACACATAATTCAAAATTTAAATTTAAATTATTATCGGTTTATGATGTTTATTATAATTAGTCTAATAAAGATTTTAAAAGTGTAATTCTTTAATCATGGCCTCTTGGTACTTATTTATGTAGGGCCCCGTAGTACCAGTGGGCCATTCCGCCCCTTATATATATATATATATATATATATATATATATATATATAACTGTAGTTAAATATAAATTAATAATATAAATACTAATGATAATAATAAATAAATAAATAAATAATAAATAATTAATATTGATAAACTCATTCCAAAATGAAGGTAATCATGACAATATATCACACCATGTAAACGGTTTAAATTTTTAATGTTTCGCTGCGGATGATTCATCCAAAATAATCACCAAGAGTAAACAATTTAACGCGGCTCAAAATCAATAATCGAATTTATGACTATTATCGTGTGCGTTTAAAATACAAAATATTTTCTCACTAGTCGTTCGTTCTTTTTCGTTGTTTAAAACTGTGCGTGAAAACTGCCAGATGATTTTCCAAAAAAATAAAAGGATTATCAACGTATAAATTTACATTAATTGGTTCTACGCACATTTGTGGACAAACGATTGCATTAATCAACCAAAATGTTCAGAAACATCTAGTTTGACTGATTAACATTTGTACTCCTTTTTAAGAATTGGCGTTACACATTTTACTCCAAATATTGAAAGATTGGTTACAGAAAAACAAATCCAAATGTCACACTAATTTATTTCAATTAAGTATTTCGAAATCTACTAGGTATTTTTTTTCTAATAAAATTAAAAATCGTAAGTATTGATTTTATTTGTATTTTTTAAAAGCTTATTATAACAAAAAAACATTATAACAACTTTTATTTGTAATTTTGTAAAACCATCACGGGCCGGTTATAATGCACTCGCGAGTCACGGGTTGAGCACACCTGCTTAACGGGGAGCAGTGCGTGGTCTAGAATATTGGACGCTTTTAGCTGGTAGGAGGCGATTTATATAATCTTAATATCGATTTTTTTATTTTTTTTTTTTTATAATATTTACTAACTTTTATTTGAATACTTTGTGTAATGCTTTTCCGATTACATATTTAGATAAATATTATTAAAAAAATAATCCATGTCTACTACGTGCGATGAATATATTTGCGAAGAATATTATTTTCAACCCTATGCAGCTGCAGACGAGAGCGTAAAATAATAAAGCTGACAGATGCGTGGGCTTACATTTGACTAAAAGTGAAGGAGAATATATTACGAATGTTTTGAATGTTGTTTTGATAAGTCTCAGCAAAGCGATAAATTAGTAAGTGTATACCGATAAGGATCAATAATATCGCGAAGATAAAATAAAAAAAAATATATATAAAACTCGCTGGTCGCGTGCAACGGTTATGAAAAAAATATACGTTTGTGGTTCACCGAAGAAGGAATGGTTGTACTATTACAATAATACCAGACGATTATTTAATTATAATAACAATTTCAACTTTGTACAACTACTGTGATTCGGAGATATAAAAATGAATACGCCTTTTATTTATTTTATTTTTCATTGGTCTTATTTGAAAACGAAAAAATCAAGATATAGTTATATAACAACAATGTGATTTTTAATGGACTTACAATCGCAATAGGTGAAACCAAAACGAATAGGCTTGTCGGTCAGAAAAATTTACGATTTATAGGTAATTTCTGACTGAACGACGTATTTAGTAAAAAATTACAAAAATTGTCTCATGGTATAGTGCCTCAGATTATCGCTCTGCGTGTCCAATGTAAGAAATAAACGTCGTCCAATACGCGTGACTTATTGAGCGGACTGCAGGATGTATCGATATGAACTCGTGTTGTTCGCGTTCGCACAGGGATCCCGTCGGAATTCATTGATGACTGATGGAGACGAGCGACAGCGGTAGTTAACGAGGTAATTTTATCTATTTATACTTTTTTTCTTTCACTGGAAAACGGACAAAAAAATATGACAGAAGACTATTGTTATCTGCTCATAGACGAATTATATTTAAAACAGTAGGTACACTATCAAAAACACGAGCTAACGTCTGTACGATAAACGGACGATCTCGGTCGCGAGTGGCACTGCGAACATTTGTAAACCGTACGTCTATTATTAGCTTTTAGAATCAAATACTCGTATTTGTATTTTGTCCCGATGCCACAGTGTTCGAGGATAGCGTACTCGTTTGGATAAATTATTAGAATTAGACACTCGGATGTTCGGAACGCATTTAGACTTTCACCTCTGTGGGGGAAAAAAAAATCGTACCACCCCTTCCAACCCGTAAGGAATGTCGTACACGTATAAAAAACAAAATACCATTTCATATTAAGCACTGCAAACATTTATTTTTTAGTAATAATTAAACTACTATTAAATATACATGAAAGAAAAAAAACGGTATTATACATTTTTGTCTTGTACGGTTATAACGCGGTGGTTATTTTGCTTTATTAGTATCATATCATGACGATGCGCATCATCATAATAAAAATAAGACAATAATAAAATATTCTATCGTCCACGATCATAAACCAAATGTACTTCGTAACTACAATAAAGAATCGTCGCCAGCTTATAGATGTTGAGGGCGGTGACTCTTGGTATATTTCTATAAACGTTGAGATGATGATCGAGAAAAATACCATCTAATCGGATAAAATTTCTCATAAATGCTACTCGTAAGGCACATACATTTTAACAATATATTCTCTCCGTTTTAATATTTTTCATTTATTTTCATTATTATTTATAAAATGTTACACACAATATACGCAGAGGCAGTTATAATATGCCGTCCCATAAAAATTACCAATAAGGGTAAATCCCCCCCCAAATTTGACCCTGCTTAATGCCATTATTTGTGGTGATATCTGTTGGAATTTACTACATGATACATGTCTAGCAATTCCCAACATTCTTGTATTTGCGCACCACTTACATATTTTGAAATTTTTTACGTAAAACTTGATCATAAACTTATTATTTAATATTTTTTTAAATATATAAGTACATTAACATATTAGAACTTTTTATTACTATAACCAGTTACGTGCCCAGGAATTTTTAATGGGTGGGGGGGGTTGTTATGAGTAAAAATATATTTAAATTACGTGTTGTGATAATACCATATACACAGTTAAGGGACTTTATGTTTCAAGCTCTTCAAATCATTTCTAGCCTATAATTACGAGTATGTACATTCATAAATGGTTCTATAATTAAATTTAGATGAAATTATTACACTTTAATCAAGGGGCGGATTCACAGTTAGAGAACTTTGGATCTAGCTATTTCAAGAGGTCACTTATTAGGGCTGAAACTGGATTATAAATGTACACCTTGTAATAAAAAAATATAAAATGATCATAAAATACTGGAATGTGTTTCCAAGCTAATTCACAATTATTATTAAAAACATTAATATATATATATTATGGTGGATTTCGTCTTACATGGTGTTCGGTGTAGATATGTTCAACTGTACTATATAACTAAACCAGTGGGCGCATTTAAAAAATATAAGAAGTCTTCAAGAGGCAAATTTTTGAAACAAATATTAACTGTGGGTCAGTTGACCTTTTGAACCCCCCTAGATCCACCCCTGAATCTAATACCAAGTTGTTCAATTAAAGTAACACCATTATATAGTATAGTATACCATTATCGTAGGCACGCGCAGAACTTTGGTACAATTATGACCTAAATGCCACCTATGGATCACAGGTACGCCACAGGCCGTACCCGGACGCACACCAATGACCATTGTATAAATAATTATTAAAACATAATCATTTAAAATGGACAATAGCTGAATTGAGTACGTGGAGTGGTTGTTTTTACTGTTATTTACCGTAAGGATAAATGACGATTATGAACGAGACGGTGGATGTCGTGTTGAACGAACGAGGACGTCAGTATCAAATAAATCAAATAATATTGAACGCTAATAATAATGATACAACGGAAATGATGTCAAACCGTTCCTCCGCCTCGAACCGCAAGTCGGGAACCGTTGATATTGACTGTTCGAGGATAGACAATAGTGAAAGACTGCGACAACTGTGAAAACGACTGAACACGAGAGGATCTACGCAATAACAGTATACACATTTGCATACTAATACATCAACGCCCATTGTTCGATATTAGTACAGTTTTGCCATGGCGTAGAGACGTTTTTTTTTTTTTTTTGATTCTAACGAACCGAACGATACGGCGGGAGAACATGACGACTACTAATAATAACGTCTATTTGATGAGACTGAACTAGTGCGGTACGTAACTCTTGTTTATTTTTTCCTCTCCCCGACTTCCTGTTGATTTTCAACATCCTTTCACGCGTGCGCAACTGCTAGGGTGACACGTGGTGCGGGTCGTGTGAACCCGAACAGCGTTAGCGGTCGTCGACGGGAATCGGAAACGATTTTTCGCAGTTGATTCTCGTTACGAACATTAAACCGTTTGATCCGAATTATATAATTAACGTTCAGTCACTCGTACCGCCAAGTAATTTAGGTCTTCACCAACTATTATTCCGTCGTACCGCTTACGATTTTCACCGCTACGGTACGGTCGGACGTCGGTTAATGTCGGTCAACTGTTGATGTTGACGCGCTGCATCAGTGAGTACCGGAAAATCGCTGCGAGCAAGGCACTTTTTATTCGCTTGATTATTTTTTTTTTTTTCATTTACTTTATTATTTGGATAACATTTTGGTTTTCACAATAGTTAATGACAAATCGGATCGAACGGGTCGCAGATTAATTTTTACAATGCGTTGCATGTACGCACCCCGTGGTCGGTTAGTCGAAAAAGGGAATCTGAAATTTAAAATATAAAATTTTAAAAAAAATGTATAAAAATGTTTGTAGCTAAAATTTTTTTCCGACGTTTTTTCAAAAAATTAAGATACAAAAAAAAAATTGGCCCCTTTATTACTATCTTCTTCTTTTTCTTAGGATTTATTGGGCCTTTAA
This sequence comes from Sipha flava, assembly GCF_003268045.1. NCBI lineage: Eukaryota > Metazoa > Arthropoda > Insecta > Hemiptera > Aphididae > Sipha > Sipha flava. The sequence continues at coordinate 78,380 of NW_020272924.1, forward strand.
GACCATCATGTCTCACAACCTTTATTACTGTCAATAGTTTTTAAATCCATTTATAAAAACACTTTTTTTTTATAATATATATATAAATATGTGTATAAACTTTACGTTATACTAAGCGTTTCGGTTGACAAATGTACTGGTTATTTTTCTAGTACATCAACGTGCAATAAGATAAGCTTTTGAATGTAACAATTAACTTTAAAATTATATATACAACATTTGTTTATACGAAATACATTATTATTAATACATTATATAGTGAGCTTTTTACCCACTATAGGTGTGCTTACGATGTACTTACCTGGCAATCCATGAAGTGTACGGTTTTTTGTCTACCAACCTTTTTGGGGTTAAAATAAAATTTTTGGATGCAACCTTTCAAATATTGTTACGCGTTATTTTAATGCAGATTTTTTAGTTAGTTTTTTTTTTTATTTTTAGATTATTTTCCACACAACTTATTTCCAAACGACTGTAGCGGTTATCATAGCTATTATCATAGCCCATCTTTGCTATTCGGCTGAACAAGCGGATTCTCGAGGCCCTTTTGTTGAAGTACTTTGCGTTCAAGCAGGTGTGATTGCCTACTGGCAATACGTCAACGATCAAGTGTTGACACCGAAATCAAGTTCTCCCGGTCTCGATGTGTTGTTAAAATTCAGGACGCACTTTGATGTCGGCGCACATGAATTATCATATAATTTCCGTTCGGTATGTTTCGGAGAGGTACGTGAGAGCACCGTTCGTGTTTGCACGCGTAGACGGTAAAGAAGCATCCTGGATACCGTCCAACCAGACTTGTATTTAAAAATTTGGCGCCCCCGGGAATATAATTTATGCCTTCCTCCCCCAAAATAAATAATAATAATATAACACTTATTATTTCGTCCATAATCAAGATTTTTTAATATTAAAATATAATTTATAAATGAAAATCGTTTAATACATTTTTTAATTAACAAATTAAACAAATTATAACATAATAAAATATTCAATTTTCATTTTTTTAACTAACAAATTATAATTTAATAAAAATACAATTTATTTTCTTTTTTTCTTTAGGTACATAATTTTAAAAATTCATTTTGCTAAAATATTTTACCACCCCTGAAACTTGGCGCCTCTGGGCATGTTACCTACCTGTACCTCCCCCTCTAAATAAGAGCCTGCGTCCACCATCGCCGGGTAACCTCTTCGCAAACGATTGACAGTGTTCGTTTCCCGAGTGGTCGTTTAATGCATCGTTTCCACGTGTACGTGGTTGAAACGAAACGACGCGTTTCTTATGCGGTACAAAATCCACGACGGGTGAGAGATCGAAGCGAAGAAATCCGTGGATAAAAATTCAATTTAAAACGGACCGGGAAAGAAGGAAAAAAGAAAAAAAATTATAGCCTGACGAGCGAAAAATAATACGCGGGACAGAGACCCGACGTTAAAAAATACACGCGCGGGGGATTAGGCTACGTGGACTAATCCGACGTAAAAATTACGCGGACGAAAACTTTAATCCACAGAGAAAACGTTGATGCAAGATTCATTCGCATTATTAATTTTCTTGAACCCAGCTTAAAATAATTAATCATAACCGAGACGAAGTTCATCTGAAAGTAATGTCTTTTTTTATTATTATTATTATTATTTTTTATGAAAAAAATGCAATCGATTGCAAACCGTTTGTTGCAGTACACCGTAATTGTAACACACGTTCGAGAGTGTGAGTAACAGTACCGGTTAGAGTGGGGGTGTACCGGCAGGTTCTAAACGGTCTCTAAAACCAAAATTGAAAATGGTCTGTTTCGTTTTTTTTTTTTTTTTGCTTTTTCGTGATTCGAATATATTTTGATATTATGATTTTAAATTAAATCAATTATAGGTGTAGACATATAAATATATTGCAAATTTTTTTTTCTAATTTACATCCCGACTTCTTGAGACTTACATCAGGCACTCTGATAAGTTAGATGATAAATTTCCGTTTTTCAAATGGAATTTCGAGACCAATGCGAAGATGGAAAAATAACTTGTATGAAATTAAATCCACGTAATGCGAGCACGCTTTTCAAAATGTAAACAGGTGTGTGTATGTGTGTGATTTTTTAACTTTTTGAACAGCAATGTTTAAATAACCATGTGCTTGATCCGACAAAACTGGACATTTCTCTATCATTGCGGCGAATGCCACGATGCACGAATGACAGGGGCTTAAAATTTCAGAGAAAATCATTTTCGGGAGCGATTGAGAGTAAATCCAGGTTCACACGGGTTCAGTACTGGGTTGAGTCACTAAAGTAAGTTGTTAAATATTTCTACTTGTTGAAATATGGACACATTGATTTGCACTAATCCCAGTACTAGTTTTAGTAGATGTTTTAGTCAAGTACTTAAATACTTAAAAACAGTTCTGTTTTCTCGGCCGAGTAGCCTCGGTTACTCGCACTTGTTTATCTACTAAAACAAAGTTGACACCACTGTCACTGCTACATTTATTAAAATCACTGGTAAAATTCGTTTTCAGTGTCGTTCTGTGATATATTCACTATTTCTCTCGATATTGGTGAATTCAGCTACATCATCAATTGCAAGTTCACTAAAAAGTAAACTACTAGCACCACATGTATTTTCTTTCATTTCAAGCTATTTTCTTATCCAAATTATTTTATTTTAGTTCCTCTTATATTATATCTCTTAATTTTTCACTAATTATTGATATACATACAACATTTTGATATATATTTTACTGTTTTTGTTCTATCCGTTTTTTCATAATTAAAATATGATTTTTTTTATTAATGATATAAAAATACTATAGGTTAAGAAAAAAAATTAATTAAACTTTTATAACTAAACTATTAAAACAGATATATTAAAAATTAATGAAAAAACTATATTGACTTTGGTGGACTACATTCTTTCAAAGCTCATTACTAGAATGAACAATAATCAATTTTACTATATTTTACTATATTTATTACTTATTATGTTTAGACATAGATTAGACTTTAGCAACTTGTTTTAGTGACTCGGCCCAGTATAAACCCATGTGAATCCGACTTAACGAGCACTTTGGTTTTCAAGGTGAGTACGTGTAATAATAATGAAGTCGTGTGGTTTTGTTGCCGCAAAAAATATTTCGAGTTCAACACGCATATATGTATATGTGGGTACAGTGAATGGCGTACCCGTCACAGACGTAATACATATCTTATCGTGTAGTTATAACTAACATTATATATAATGTGTTTTACGTAAAAATTATTAGAACGTTCAGTAAAACTATTTAGCGCGTAAATTGTTAATTCTTATAGTTGTAATTCAAACTGTATGTTTAAAGACCAAATAACTTTTGTTAAAAACAAAACAAAAACTCATGTTATACATATTTTGTATTTGACATAAACGAAACAGTTAATTTTTAAATTCATTTAAAAGTTATAATGCTTAAACATAAAAATATTTTTCGTACCTATACAATTTACAGTTTATTTTTTTGTACTAGAATAAAAAAAATTTCAAATTAAAATTAATGTTTTTGCATAATATGATGGAATTACTCGTGTCTCGTTACTAAATTAGCCTTCACTTCTACATCTCTGTCAATGTTCGAAGAATTTAAACTCTCCGTAACAACGCCTGGAGTAGACATTTATAATTATTATAATGCGGAAATACTCTTTTATAACTCATACAACGTGCGTTACAAATAATAAGCGTATTTTTAAGAACGTTTGGAAAAACACTTTTTCTCCGTTGGAGTAAACCCGCTTGCGCACAATATATATAATATATATAAGTATATATTATGTAATTCTGTGGTGGACGAAACATAAGTATTTATTTAAAAATAACAATGATAACAGTCCGCGGGCCACGAGAAGATTCGTACTGCTCGGTGAACTTCGGTTACGCTTTATATTGTATTATTATTATGTATATGTTACGTTCCTAGTAGAGAAATGGTCATTTTAAAGGGCGAGTCCATTTTCGACCAAAACCGCACCCTTCCCTTTTTGGCCGATTCACTTTTTGGCCAAATTTAAAATAGGCCGATTTCCTTTTCGACCAAAACAAAAATTTATATAACAAATTTAAAATAATAAAATAATGATGTATAATGTTTGATTATGATGGAAACTACTGTAATATATTGATGACGATTCAGGGTTTTACTCACGTATCGAGGTTTTAGGTTCATATACAGAGCATAATCCCATTTGCAACAGTATCAAGGTTTGTATAAAAACTAGGTTAGGCTTAGACTATAATTCCTCTTGGGGCGAAGCTCCATCTCCCTGAAAAGTGCCACGCAGTTTGTGAGTGGAGCCGGTGGGCATAACGAGTGAAGTCCTAAAATTTTAAAAATTAAAGTTCCGATTTTTCGAAAAAAAAATGCAAACAATTTTCATAACGATAAGAGATCAAAACTAGATACAAAATATTTTATATTAATATTTAAATAATTATTGACGAAAATTGTACATCATTATTTTATTATTTTAAATATATTATGTACATTTTTGTTTTTGGTCGAAAAGGGAATCGACCTATTTTAATTTTGGTCAAAAAGTGAATCGGGTGAAAAGGGAAGGGTACTTCTTTGGTCGAAAACGGCTATGCCCATTTTAAACACTGACCGAACATTGTTGTTACATGAAGCTCGAGTATTTCGAAACGTGCGGATAATTTCATTTCGTGTATTATCAGATTCATTGTATTCAACGGCCGGTATCGACAATATTTAGTCGTGAACGTGCACGATAAGCTCAACTCGATAACAATGAAAATATTATAGGTTTAAATGTAATACTTATTCGATTTATGTCAGACTATTTTTAATTATTAGATTAAGTACAAAATCGAAGAGAACACTATAGGGAATAACTCGTTTACTTTGTCACGTATTGGCCCACTAGGGTATTTGTTGGATACACGAATAATGATTTTGCATAAACAGTATGCTCGAAATTTTCGGACGACGGAAATTACAAATATTTGTTTACCACACAAACCAGTGATTAGTAGTACAGTGTCTCGGCCATTGTTTGCAATGTAAAGACTGAGTGGAGGGTATTGTGTATAATATATTATTAATAAAACATATTAAACGTGTAAACTGTTATTTTAGTACACTATTATTATAAGACAGTTTTGGTCAAATTTTACGTATTCAGGGAAGAATAACTCAACGATCACATGCGATCTGGACGCATTATTGGAATTTAAAATTTTAAGAAACGCAATGGAATATATTTATGTTAACTTAAACATGACCAACTTTTAATACAGTCACAGGAACTATAAGAAATAAAAATAAAAATAAATTCTATATGATTCTAAAGTAATTAAGTAGTAGGTATGCTATATTTTAATTGAGTTGTGTGAAAATACATGTTAGAAACGAGATGCAAACGTGACGGTGCTGGAATTTTACGCTTCTCTACCGATATCTTTAGCGTCCGGTGGCAGAACGTGTTGTCTTACCGATTATGAAATGACGCGAGTTCGATGGAATACTGTTTCTACAGTCCTTTTTTTTTTAGGAGGGGGGGTAGAATCGTAAACGGAAGCACCACGTCTTGGCACCGGATGAATTATTTGTTTTTAATGAATATAATATTTATATACTATACATAATTTATACTTGATTGATTATAAATACTATTATATTTATACATTATTGTATTTATAATCAATGATATTATGTATTAGTATAAAATAGTTAAATATGATCAAATCTAATACTTATACAAGTAATATAATAAAAATTTTACTATCAGTAAATTACCAACGAAATTTATTATTTGTCCTTTATGTAATTTTCTCTCTTAAATTATTTATTTAAAATTGTTGAAAATAATAAAATTACTGTATTTAACTAAAACTATAGGTTCCCATTTGGTAAGGGGCCCGGTCTTATAATTTTTAAAAGGGCCTACCGAGATTTTCCAGGTATCCCGGTGGGCCAGTACGCGCCTGTGTTGGTCTGACTCATTATTGGGCCTCCGGTAAAAAATGTACAATGGGCCCTTAAACAACACAATATTGAAGTGAGATTCGATAACTACAAACTAAAAAAAAATTTCTCTTCACGCTTAAACCCTACTAAAAATATTAATTAATTTATAAAGTATTTATATTTATATTTGTTCGATTTTGATCGAAAGAACGAAAATTTATAAACTATAGAGTTATTATTATGTCAAACGTAGTACATTCCGTTGAACGTAATTTTCGGTTTAAAAAAAAAATAATAATAATAAATGATCTATTACATTCGCATGCGGTCCGTAGTAATTCGCGGTCGTAGTTTTCGTTTCTTTACGATAATTCTGCGTAGAGTAAGAAAAAAAATTATGATATCACATATTTATTTTTCTACCGGTAAAATATGCGCATCGATGTTCATGATTGATGGTGTTTTTTTTTTTTGTTTTTTTAACGTGCACCGATAGGTACGTGTCTTGGAATAACAAAACGCAATTTTTGTCACGTACTTATCAACACGTGTACCGACACCGATTAGATCTTTCCCTGTACCGCACTATACGGTGCGTGCGTACAGCGTACGAATATTGCGAGCGAAACCGTCCGGATTCGATTGTATTCGGATTTGTTTTCTTATTCCGATATGCCACGTATTCTCCGTCAGTGTTTTCAATATTTTACACATCTTTAATAGAATCCATCATTTAAGGCGTTATCGTTGGATCCAGATATCTTCGGATTCTAATTCGAAGGATCGCATTGTTCGGGCAGACAGAAAAGGGGACAGGGACGACGTCTTCGAAAGGTCTAATATCTTTTTACGACGCGATTGGATAAACGTAAAAATAAAAACATCGGACCCACAATCTTTAATTATTTACGTGAATTGAAAGCTTAATGGAATATGCAAGCTTGCTACTCCGTACCGGCTTGTCTATATTTTACTGATTAATAATTCACCGCTAGTTTGATTTGAGTAAATCAACATTTTCTGATCAATCTTTCATTGGAGGAGTGCAATACACATATGCATCGCCAATATTTAGCGTTGAAATTCAACCTCAACAGAAATCGAAAATTAATTAAAACATAAATGTTCGAATATATTTTTACAGAGAAAAGCGTACAGCGTTGTTTAATCAAACAATATATAATTGTATGTATACTCTCGCTCGGAATCTAAAAAGACCTACACTGTAAAACGAAGAAAAACATAAACGGTTTATGCAGTGTTGGCTATTACGCTGACCTTAGGCGATCGGGGTCGGCGCTACCTTTTGCGAGGACCTAGGAAAAACTTATATAGACCATAAAGCAATGTAAAAATAAGTTTAGGTTTTATTTTTCTGATTTTAAAAATCACAATAACGTTATTAAGAATTTTCTAAAATTGTATAATGTAGACATTCATGGGTGACTACAGAAAATTTTTTAGGGGGGAGAGGGCATATTTAAATTGAACACCAAAAAGTATATTGAAAAAAAAATGTATTCTTAGCAAACAATAAAATATGTCAGAATTGCACATACTTTAATCGTTATCAAATAAAATTGAAGTCTTCGCACTTGTTTTATTGTAAACCTTGTTATTAACCGTTAGATTTATTTTTTCTAGAGGGGGAGACAAATACCCGACCTTTCCCCCTTCTCTGGGTGCCTATGTAGACATTTATTGAACAAACAGTACCACTTTTCGTAACACTGCATCGTATTATTCCTTTATTCTTTCGTATTTCTCGAACACTGGATTCGTTCGTTTTGTACTTTCTAACAAGTGACGCTGTAGTATCATAAGTTTTAAATCTATTCAAAATGAAGAGTGTACGTGTACAAGGTACCTTGTGTGGTTTATCTGTAATAAGAACGTGCATAGTTATACCTAGTGGTATAACGAAAATTGTCTACAGAAATTATCTTGTAGTGCTCGTATAATATCTATAACATTTGACCGCGGTCATTCGAAACCTCGGATAACGAAGGACCGCTGCATTGGAAACGAACGGATTCCTCTGGTGACAAAGTAATGAAGTAACGAAAGACAAATGGTATAAGCGAACAACGCGAGTTGTATCCTCTCGTTGTCAACAATAATAAGGCAAACGGTCCCGGTGAGAACCATCGCATTCGTATCTTCGACGTCACGTACGAAAAAACCGAAAATTACTATCATTCTGGTGAAACCGTGCACTTACATCGTACGAAAATGTAAAAATCAAACAAACAAACCGAAATCTGTGGATCAATGCGAATCGCCACGAAAGCGTATCCGTACGACGGTACGGTCATGGTGTAATAGATACATACATAAAAATAAAATCGATTTTCATCCAAAAAACGATGTACGATTTATTTTTTATTTTTATTTACTTTTCGTTAGTTATTCGCGAATATTTGGGATACTGTTGTCGTAAATCCTCTCGTTTCTCGAATACCAACTGGATAAGGTTTGCCGCTAGGATGCCTCGGGTCGCAACGAAAAAAATAAAATACCACTCATCATGGTCAAAAGCTTTCCTCGTCTCGGTCGGAACCCGTAACGGTAAAATCAACGCGTAGGCGTCATCTTGGACCGGATCTGAATTATTTTTACACTATTTAGCGTACGCTATACGTTGATTCCAGTGCAAGAACAGAATACACGTCCGGTTGAACTTTCAAATGTTTAGTGCCGAACAAACGCCGTACGACTTTCCCGGCGGCATTATACGTGTTCGAAATTAACTCACTATTACGATTTTGTACGTTCAATGCTCGACTATGGCTCGATCATTTGGAATTCTCATCACCGAATCGAAATAAAACTGGCCGAACGTGTGCGGAATCACTTCCTCTGCCCTGCTGGTTATTCCAAAAAAAAATTTATCAATCCCAACTTTTTTATCGATCAGTCACGAATGCTCTAAATATTTACTCACTTCAAGACCACCGTCCAAGAGTCATTCACAACTTTGTAATAAAATTAATTCGTAAGATTTAGATGGATGCACCGCGACTCCTCGAACGTGAATGCCTTAGAGTTCCTATCACCCATACTAGACCCCCTGAGACCTATCACATCCGAACTTTCCGTTCAAACATTTTATCGAATGAACCTTTTGTCGGAACAATGCGTTGTTTAAACGATAATAATGTTGATATATGGCCTTAAATCTATGTAATTTCAAAGTATTTTATTTACTTTTACTATTTATACTTTGTCATTACAACACTTATGTCATCTAATGCTATATTAATTACCTTTATATATATTGTTCATACTATTTATATGAAAAAAGCCGATTGGCTCATATCGATAAACAACAGCAATATTGTCCGCCGGAAACCTATACCGTCGAAGCCTGTCGATTGTATCGCGTACACTGCGATTCCGAAAGGGTAAAGTGACTGCCGTGCTCCCTAGCGTTAGCAAACCGGAACATGGGCGAAACGGCTGTGACACTAACGGTTATCCGTCGTGACCGCGAGAAACCGAAAATGATAACGCCAGCGTTCGGTGTTCGTACGATTTCGATTGTTCGCGAACAGCCCTTTCGAGATTGACACTGTTCGCATTGCGTGGAAAACGCATTCCCGTAACGTTTGCGCACGTATGGCCATTACACTCCGGCATTTCTCATCACCTGTTATAATTTACACATAGGTGCAATTGGTGGGGAGGAGTGGGGGCTGGAGAGGCTAGGCTCCCTCAAAAATATTCAAAGCACACCCAAAAACTATGCAGAACTTTATATTATTTTATTGATAAATAAAAAAAAAAAATATGTGATTACTACTGAAAAAATGAAATTTATTTTTATTTTTAAGTTTTACTTAATAAGCACATTTTTTATAGAGGGTGAAGGGTGGAAAAAAATTTCTGAGAGGCAGTAATTGAAAAATATATGGGAGAGGCTGAAGCCCAAATTTTTTATTCTAATTGCGCCTATGAACTTCGAACCGTTCACGTTAGCTATTTGCCGTCAATGGCGCACCGCGTTCCGATCAATCTTACAAATAAGAAAGATCGTCGTGGAGAAAAACATTTAGTACGATTTCGAAGGACGACTTTGTATCGTCTCTTCGCCTCGTCCAAGTCCTTCCCTCCCCTATCCTTATACCCGTAACTCATTTTTTCGTTGCGTTTCGTCAACGTTTTCCTGTTCAAGATGCACTACGCAAATATCAAATATTAAATATCGTTCTGTTCGCTTCTCGGGCATCTAACTGCACCGATCTTATTCAAGCGAAAACTTTCTGCGAACAATATTCGGTGTGATTTGTGATTGTAGAACGTGCGGATTTTTCTGTAACATTATTTGCTCGTGTTCCGAAACAATTAGTGATGCAATGCACGAAACAAAATGGTCCAAGCGAATAATTAAAGATCCATAAAGTTCAAAAGACGGGGTGCAATAAAACTGTTGTAGCTACAGATGTGAACAATTGTTAGTTAATTTATTAACTATAAACTTTATTTAATATAGTTCTCGTTTGCGCGCGGCGGTTCAACGAACTCCGTATAACGTATTATTTTGTACGTATGCCGCATTGGTCGAATGCGGGTACGAAGTCGATTGACATCGCGCGTAGAAGACATCTCGAATTGTGTCTGCGTCAAGGGTAAAATACCAGGACGAAACGCGGAAATGCTTGAAGCGTAATACTGCGTATAAATTAGACGGAAAACCGAATGACCGTAGTTGACGCGCAGCCATAGATTTATGGGCGACGGATGAGATTTTTCCCGTGCAAACGGTTAATTCGTTATCACGAAAATGGGTGACTTGCGTGCCGATAGTGGTCAAATGTTAGACGAGTTTATTGGTGCAGAGTTAGTCCGACGCACCCGAGATACTAGGCGGTCATCAGGGGCACAACGCATCCACGCTAATATGAACAATTATAGTAATTATTTTCCGAATTAAATTGAAATTATATTATTCTTTTCTTGATCTTAAAATGTTTGACATAATAAAATATTAATAATTATTCGTTCAACGGAATGTAGTATGATTCATTCGGTAGCGCTGTGCACCGCTGTAAACCACCAGCCTCAGGCACTTACGCTTTAGTGTTCAATACCGCATACTCTTGTCCATTGTTCGAACGGGTAAATTATTTGTAAAAGCGTGCGATGAATTTTCGAATTTTCTCTTGAAATAACGGTTTTCGAAAACGGTTTTTCGTTGTGTTGGTTTTGATCGATTCTAAGCAAACGTATTGTTCGAAACAAAAACGTTAAATTTAATCATCATTAAAAAAAATGACTGGTGTCTACAGCTTCGAGGGTTTTTACTGTCACATTTTGTTGTATTAATGCAAGCATAAGAAATTTCTTTAAATTTGAAATGTTTTCACGACATTACTACGTACGAACTACAAAATAACTGATATTATCAAAACTCTGGGTGTACTCTTTGATCCGAAACTAACAATTCGCATGCACAAGAATACATTTATTTGAATTTATAGCTCCATAGTGCACTTAATTCTAGATTACGGCTCTATTATCTGGTCTCCATAGATTTAATAATTATGCCGGATGAAGTTCAAAATAATTTCCTACGGTTTAAAGCTTATTAATGTAATATACCTAGAACTTGCCATTCATCTTGCACTCCTTTACTTACTAGTCTTAATATCGAATTCTTAGAAAAACGGAAAATCAGACTTGATTTGTATTAAATTTTTAAATTACTAAATGGCCAAATGGATCGTCCAAATGCTTTACGTATATTATACCTATATACGTGTAGTTGGATCCAAACCCGTCTGATTTTCAAATAAATAAACAAAATATCAGTATCGTACATAATATTTATGAAAGTGAAACTAAACGTATTATTTTATTATTTATACATATTTATAATCATGATAAAATTTGATTTTTTTTTTTTTATTAGTGAGTGGTATCGGTTATATTTCTATAGTGTTTTATGGACTTATGTTAATAAATTAATTAAATAAAAATACCTTATAAGAGTGGTAATTTTCTTGTAAAAAAAACTTCGGATTACTATTTCAGTTTTTGATTTTATCTATTACTGGAATAAAATATGAAAAATATTGGACTGAATAAATTATTAACTAATTTCAGATCAGTGGATTATTTCACAAATCAATCCATTAAACTTTGCATAAATGTATTAGGTAATTAATTTTACTGTGTTTTAAAGAAAAATTCGTATTTTTTAAATGCCAATGGTTCCAATACTTCATTACTTTCAATACGATCCTTCCGATTGATTGATTACCCATTAAGTATTTTCTAAAGAGAACACTTCTAAATTAATTACATTTTATAACTATCATCTAGTTTTGATAAAATAAAAAAAATTGACATACTTGATCATATTTACGTAGATAAGTTTTTGTCCATTTTAATGACGACAATTTTTTTTTTCTGTAGAGTTAATACAAAATCAGATTAGAGATTTATATACATATCGATTAATACATTATCAAAGTAGTATTAAAATATTTTATGATTTTGTGAATATTTTATCATGTAACTTCAATAAAGGGAAGTGCTAAAAAAAAATATTGGGAGTGTTTCGACCCAAAATACTCCCCCGTAAATACACCACTGTATACATATAAACAAATGTTTATGTAAAATATTTTTAAGAATTATTTGTTTGATATTTTAAAAAATTAAATAAAAAAAAAAATGATAAAATATGAAAGTAAATATATTACTGAATTTCGTATGTTTCAATGTTTTCATTATAACAGACATGTATTATAACAGACATATTTATTTTATTCAGCGCAGTTAGTCAACATTTTCTTTCGCACCGGGTATATATTTGGTCAACAGTGCATTTCGAGGATAAAATACAATACTAGATGACATGCTCAAACATATTGAACATGAAATTTGCCTTGCACAGTGTATTGTCGTTGAAAAATATAATTTTTTCCGAGCGCTCTTTACTGATAATTTGCAGAAGACAACTTCATATAATTATAACGTTTACGCATTGGGTTGTTTATTCGTATTTTTTTAAATAAAAGAAAAAATAATATACGTATACAAATATCGAAAAATTATGACGTAAATTTAAACTATTTCGAGTCTCATACTTCTCTGTCTACCTATTTTGGACATTAGTATTCAAGAATTTACATGCGTCGATTCCGGTAGAAAGGATTCGGTTGAGAAATCGGAACGTATTTTCTACGGTATACTCGTGTGCGATCCAGTAGTAACTGATCGAAATAGATACGCGTACAGAAAACGAAATGTGATTTTCCCGTCTCAGCTGATCGACGGATCGTTAGGAAAGTGGCGGTGGGATGGACGCTGTTGACAGAAAAAAGCTCGTCCCTCTCAGGCATAATGCATGCAAATGCATGAACACTCTCGATCACTATTTTCTATCATTATTGCTATGTTTTTGTTTTGATTTCCACGTGTCGTAACTCGTGATCAATATTAATTTCTTCGAGATTTATATCACGGTAATGCACCCGACGGGTGTATGCACATATACATACATATATCTAACCGTATTTTATATATAAATATATATTATAATAATGTGCTGTATATTATGCTTTTGAGCGAAAATCTAAAGTTGTATATATTACAGTACATGGCCGTGTAACGTCTTACGATAAACTTTTAACGTCAAATTTGCTTACGATTTTACGACTCCCCAGCGATTTTCCCCCTGACGTTGTCACAGTCAGGTTATTTTTTCGTTATTTTTCGCTTTTATTCCTCTTTTCTTTTTCTTTCTTTACGATATTTCTCTCTGTCTGTCTGTCTATCTCTCTCTCTTTCTCTCTATTTTACCCTCGTTGCTCTCACTCACCCACTCCTTTGGCACTTTTTTATTTTTTATTTTTTATTAAATTCGGCACACGTGCTCCGCCAATACTACAAATTTCATGTATACACTGTGATTACTCATGATAGAAACAACGCTAAAATCGCATTGAGTTATTTTCTTCTTCCGTTTCTTATTTACTCCTATATATATATAAAGTCGTCCAACATTGTTAAATTAAACTGTATGTAAAATTCCGATAGCGGGAAACTGTATATTGTCAACGACGCAAAGTGTTTTTTTTCTGCATCGATCTTGATCTTTATATATATAAAGTCGTCCGACATTGTTAAATTAAACTGTATGTAAAATTCTGATAGCGGGAAACTGTATATTGTCAACGACGTAAAGTGTTTTTTTCTGCATCGATCTTGACAAAAGGTAAAACTGAACATAGCATTATATATACATATACCTAACTACTCTGTTTAGGTGCATATTCTCGGAGAATATAACATTATTTTGGTTTCGATTATGTTCACGATAAACGTGCAAAATGTCTACAAACGGGAAGTTGAAAAAATTATTATAACACCAACATAATATTATCTTCACTTCTATCAAAGTAAATAAAAAAAAAAAAAAAAAAAAATCGAATGATTCACAATAGATAGCAATACGCCTGGTGCTTCTAAGGTTCTGTGTTATTACAAATAAAAAAAAAGTTTTATGTATATAGTCAATTCGATTATTTTCATACTTGAAAAAAAAGTCCGTCTTACATAAATCGAAAAACGAATAAATCGAATTTATTTGGTTATCAAGCTGTCAAAACACGACCATATTATATTCGATGCCTGTTACGTTTATTGTCTCCGATAGGAATTGAATATTTTAAAACAAAAACTGTCGCGAGGACAAACGAATTCACATTCATATTTAAAGACACCAGTGCGAAATCTTCACTTCGGGAACTGTTCCATTTCAAAAAACGTAGTGTGTCATCTATTGTTTAGTACTACAAAGACGATAGATTTATTTTAACTCGGAAGCTTCTATAATTCGCCAGGGTTATAGACCATAGGGTTATGTACGGGAACCAAATGCTTTAAATAGCATTACGTTGATCACGTTATAATTCAACGTCATCGATTTCACGTGTTTCTCAAAAAAGAAAAAAAAACAATTTTCGTTCAATAGAACACTAAAAAATGGAAAAATCGAAAATGTTTTTGATTTTTGTTTCTTTGCGAAATCGAGAAAACCACAAGGATAAGGTAAAAGACCGTGTGCAAAACGTGATTCGGATCTAACAGTTGGCCGTCGCCGGTCCACCTGACTGGGTAGCGTTTTACTTATTATATTTCTTCGCTGTGAAACCCGCTTTGACGCGGCAACATCGATGGGAACGTAACGGTTTCCTCAACATTTGAATTCCGAACCCGCGCGTCGAAAATCACCCCTAAACACGGTTTACGTGGGTGACCTATCGGTCAACCGTGCCGCGAGCGATTGATACACCGTAACGAAATCATAAACGTCTCGTCCCTAACAATATCGTTGGCTTCGGTGAAATAATTCACTTACGGAATAAACGCAATATGGACGTGAGCCGTTTCGAAACGAACCGAGAAAACGTCGTAAACCGTTATTCCTCGTGTCCGTTTTGTTCGCTGTAGGACTTGAAACATGTCGTACAAAAATGGAACAACGATCGCAATAATATTAATCGTATTCGAATAAATTAATGCTTTGCTCGCCTTGGCGAATTCGCGTGGACGCACAACTACAAAGAAAAAAAAAATTAACGATTTGTTGCAAACGGTGACGTATTGTGTTTATTCATGTAAATATGTGTACGCGCTCGGGAAGTGGAACAATAAACTATTCGGAATACGTTATTAAACAGTTGCGCTCTATAGTCCACCATAAATCCAGTGAACTGCAAGTGTTGTTGAGCAATTATCGCATTGTTTTTAATTTCGCACGTCACCAAAGATTTATTGAATTATAACTTAACACGAAATTTCTCATTCCCATTACTGTCGTATTTACATGGGATCGAAAATCGATCGAGTGCTGATAACCGAACACTTTCTATGTGAGCTACCGTCAAATTTTTAAAAATGTATTTTAATACCTACTTCAGGGTGTAATAGGACAAATATTTGTGTTACATATAAACTGATATTAAATAACAAAAAAAAAAAACAGAAGGTTATTTTTGTATCGTTTGTATAAACATAGATACATTGGACATTATACACAAGGGCTGAACTGAAAAAAACATTTTAAGTATTAAAAATGTAATTTTAGAGTATAAGTGTAACGGAGGAAATTGACTAATGACAGTATTTAAAGTTTTATATGGCATATAATATATATATATATATATATATATATATATACAATATACCTATACATTATGCTAATTAAAAACGATACTATTCGTTATATAAATGCACTAGGAATTAATTTTGAAATTAACCTATTGTAAAAACAAACATTATGGTGATTATAATTTTTTTTTAAGTATCCCCATGTAATAAGGGCCTAATAACTACATAAAATTATAACTTTTTTTGGCGTATTAGCTACAGTCGCCAGTCGTTGTTTCTTAATATCAGTATTTATATTAATTCTATCTAATATATTTTGTCGTGATGTCAGCACGACAAAACGCATAATCCCACAAACCGTAAACTAATAAATAAATATATTATTTAGACTCTGGGAGAGATATATACCCTAGCCTTATTCCCTTAATTTCACCCCTAAATTATTATCTTGTGTTATGACGACTCGCGGCGCAGCGACTGAATCGACCGCCGTCCAGCTCTTTGCGACTATTTCAGAGTAACGAATTACTCGTTCGGTTATAGTATATTTTTACCGTTGGTAATTGACTGTTACACCACGTGGTCCCAAGAGTGGCATGGTACTGTACTTACATCGTATAAATCAATTGCGCATAAATCAAATTGTAACGATGACAATGTACTAATCTGATTGCTCTGATTATCTTTTGTGTGTCTTCCACCGTTGACGAATGTTTGTGATTCATTATTTTTAAAAATTCCGCTACGTTAATCTTTTCACCAGTAAGTTATCGTAAATCGCACACGTTTTTAAATGCGCAAAATTCACGCGAACCATGTGAATTCCGGTCGGCACAGTTTCCTACGTGATGTTTCTAATCTTACGTGTATATTTGTGAACACGTGTAACGGGCAGCTCTAATTTGCTATTGCATTAATTGAAAGCCGGATAGAAACGTTCAGCGCAAACTGTTAAATCAGTTTGAATGGACGCGTTCAATTAGGCGAAAATCGATTTTTTTCGACGAAACTGCTACCGTAAATCGGTGTGTTATACGCGGTACAATGCAATACATGCTGCGAAAAATAGCAAACGTTATGTGCGTGTCGTGTTCGGGGTGAGAAAATTTTCAACTCCAAAGCGATTGATTTACATTCCTAAAACGTTTCCGACCGGTATTCGTGTTGTTTTAATATTGATAATTTGTTAATAATAATTGTAACAATGACTTTGTTTTATTCTCGACTTTAATACACATACACCTAGATGGGTGAAAAACATAGACCTATGAAGAAGTTTTTCCAAAACACAAAGCCTTCGGAGTTTATCAAGTATTCTGGTACCAGCATTTAATTGAAGTTCCGCGGTGGTAACTTCATTTCAACCGGAGCATTACGCTGTGCGGACTCAGTAATTATTGCGTATACAATAGAACTCGAGACGACGAACTCGTCGTAAATATTTACATTTAACTGGACAGTTGGGTTAATTAAAGGCGTTTAAATTAGGTGTCATGAACAAAAATATTTTTTACTTATACGAATCCGCACTGGAAAAGTGAGAATTAAAAGTTATGTTAAATGTTCCAGAAATCACTTTTTTCAGAAAACGACAAGGATAAGACGAGGAAAAGTATCGTAATATCAAATAGAACTAAAAACACTATTATTGTATAAGTTATGTTAAGAAACACAAATATTTTATAAAATAAATTTGATTTCCGTCATTTAAATACTTTTTTATAAGTTAAAAGTTTCAGGCTCTGAAAAACTGATTTCTGGAACATGTGATTTTTGATTCTAGCCTACATAAATACAATCGTAACAACTTTTCATTCGTTGATAAATGTGGTATTAATCATCACTCGAAATTCCAGCGATATAAGACCTAAATGTCGAAAAAAACTATTTGGAAAAATAAACCGAGATGAAATAGTTTTGTGTTATTTCCAGAACATTGTGTAACTATATATTTAGCAAAATAATATTTTACAAAAAAAGTTGATTCCCTTTACGCATAATATTTACTCGCCTCGCGGTGTCAAATAAAAATAAATAAAAAAAAAAAGTTGTCTAAAAAGAATGGAATACGAATGAAACTACATATTATATTTTCCCAAACATGTAGCTTGAAGCACAGATGAAAATCATCAAACTGACTGTAGATTCAAACCAACCATACCCTGTTTTACATTGGCTTTAAATTGGTTTCCAAAACAATAGCTGCCGTGAAACCGATAAATTTAACTTAGCGGAGCACACGATGGAAAACAAGTTGGAAAGTTGGTAAAAAAAATATGAAATTCAATAAATTACCGAAAGCGATAGAAATACTCACGTTTAATCATACCGAAATGTAAGAAGTAAATTATAACAATTAAAATTTAAGAAATAGGTTCTAGTTTGTACTACGAAGTAGGTTCTTTTTCGAATTTCTCAACAGACTCCTAAATAATTTATTGTAGAGATAGTAAATTGACATCAATTGATTACAATTTTGGACAATCAATCACGGTTTGCTGTAGATGATACAATTTTCAACATTTTTTTTTTAAATATTCATAACATTTTTCATTTCTATACTTCAGACTTGAAAATTAAATACTAGATTTTCCGTAAGATTTTCTTCGTAGCAAAAAACAAATTTCTGAAAAGTCACAAAAATATTTTATAAGCGTTACAAATTTAAGTTATTCGAATGGATTTCCATCAGACGATATAAGTCATTCAGTTGATATCCCATAAATATTAATTGTATTGATTTGAAATATTTACTGATTATCTATACCAATATTTTGTAGAAATGTCATAGTTTTAAAATATTTGAATGAAATGTGTGCTATTTATAGGCACTTGACATTTCGATTTTCCTAAATAGTAGATACTTTTTTTTTATAACCGATCATGGTTTTAACTATTAAGTAAAATAATTAAAAACAACGACTGTACTTTATTTAATCAGGATTCAAGATTTATGATATTCACGAAGGGAGAAATAAATGGTGGTCAAACAAATTAATGGATAAAGTATGAAAGCCACGAGTTTAAACAATTTTTAAATAAGTATACGAAGTGTATCACATGCTTTATGTAATTTAAATGTAAAGATGTCAGAAATTTGTGATACATACTATATTAATTAATTAATTTGCGGTACGATGCTAAATTTCCAAAAACGGAATACAATATCCTTAGTATTTTTTTCAATCAATGTAGGTACTCGTCAAATTTTAATTTGTGTGTGTGTGTGTGTTATCTGCAATTCCGGATCTAGGGGGAAGGATGTGGGAATACTTGCTTTAGACGCTGTAGGTATAAGAGCGTTCCTAAGCTGATGAAAAATAAAAAAACCGTACTCGACGTACCTCGTATTTCCACCTACGTAAAGGCGTTGCATTTTTACGAGCCCTGGGCGTCAAATTTCCTAGATTTGGCACTGATTACCTGTGTGCGGAATGTATAGCTAACCTATATGGCAATTGTCAGAAATAAATAACGAAATATTAGTTTTTAATTTCCTACAGACGAACAATTTATTACTATAACATATTATTACAATGCATAGTATAAAATAATAAAAAAAATTATGTTATAACTAAAACGACCATTGACTATTGTTGAATTAATAATCGATTTGTATACGAAAACATAAAACCTATTAATGTTTTGATATAACTTATTGAGTTCAAAATTTTTATATTTAAATTGAAATTCTAAATATCAAACGGTATGATTTACTTTTGTTATTTTCAAAGAATTTTCGATAGTTTTTTCAACAGGTGGTGTAAAGATAGAATTGATTATTTTAGTGAAAATAGGTATATTCTTAGTAAGAATGTGAGTAAAAAGATGTTCAATGGGGGGGTATACTTCCCCTAACAGGCCTGTGTGTGGGTAATTTGCATGGGCGCACAACTGCGTTGGTCGTTAGCGACCCATTATTACGCAAATCATCGTAACAACAGTCGTTTGATTTTTTTTTCTAAGGTTGTTTTTTTTTTCGTGTACCATGGAACGTAGAATCCTTCCGGTTGAAAACACCGGCGGCAGTCGGGTCGAAGAAATGCTGTACGAATTATTACCGGTCGTGCGTCAGAAACGATAGATATCTACGGCACGGTATTCATCGAGGAATGTTCAACAAATAAATAATAATTTTATCTCCGTTTTTATTTGTCAGAGGACAACCGAGCAGGTCAGCATCATCGCGGACACGATGAGTGCTAGTGATGTTGGAGAGGAGTCAATCGATGAGTTGATTTTTATCATAACAACTTCTACTATCATAATCGTATGATTATTTATTCCTATACTGTCAATAAATGTACGTAAAATTGTCTTATGTTGCTCCATAGGTCAAGTTTTTTCTAAAATAAAAACATTAACTATTATTATAATTTTTATTTGTTGAGCGTACTTAATCTAATTACATTTTGTGTTATTGTTTATTAAAATAATGTAATCTATATTTGAACCACCTATTGGAGAAACGACGTCATGTCAATAAAAAAAAAAAAAAAGTTAATTCGAAGAAAACAATAAGAATATTTTTATGCTACCAGTGACACTTAGCGAATAAGCCGTAAGGCCATATGGAAATAATTCGTAGTTCAGAAAAATAAAAACGATGCTTTGGTCGGATAAGGTTTAATTACTATAGATTCATACCATACTTACATTTATTTTAAAATACGCGTATTCAGTCCCAATCACACACATATTATATTGTTTTAATATTTAACTTATGATACGACCAAAATAAGTAGTATATTACTGCAATAAATTAATGTTATTGATTATCAATATTGTTAATACTTTTTTAAATTTATTTCATTATTATAATGAAAATAGTGAACTTGTTTGTTTTATAATATTATTATTTGGGCACGATCAAAAAACTTATTGTAGGTTCCTGCAAAATGAAACGATTTTTTCTTATACTACATCCGGAACTGTGTCAGTAATTTTCTACTGATTAATCCACTGGTAACACTTCGTTAAATGACGCGAGATACAACGCTCTAAACTGCTTTAGGTCTGCAATTCTATTTTCGTTAACCGGTACACCAACAAGACATTATTCGGGAATTGATGTGGAGTAGGTTTTGTACCGTTCACGTTAAGATTGAATGCGTTCACGGGTGAGCCCCGGTATGAAATGCTGACCTTTTATAATACCAGGCAGTTGCCAGGAATAATTTAATTCGCTACCAGGCACGTAACCAGGATTTTTATTTGGTAGGGGGTCCAAGATAAAATCATCAACTACCAATAATGTTGGGAGAAAAAAAAAAGTTTAAATCATAACAAATAGAAGTACTCACATCTTAAGCTGCTTGTAATACTAGAGTTTACAAGGGCGAACGCAATAGAGGGGTTACCTCCCCCTAAAATATCAGGAACAAAAAATAAATTAAAAAATTATTAGTTATTAAAAAGTTTCCCGGGTTTGTAAATTGATATACTTATACAATACAATTATATAATATTTATGAATATTTTAATTTTTTTCAACCCCCACTCCCGAATTTTTTTTTCTGCGTTCACCCCTGAGAGTTAAACTAATTGATGAATCATAAGCTATTAACTTTTTTTCCGATTCCTACGTATTCACTTTTTGGTTCCACATTAATCACACACTTTTTAAAAGTTGTTTTAAAATAATTGTCAAGCATATTTCTCTTCATGACGAAAAGTTTTAAAAAACAACAAAAATGAAACTCAACTCAAAACGGCCTGACTGCGTATTAGCGTATGTTCTATGTATCTACTCGATAACATGACACATTAAACGACAAAACTGAACGTTCTTACTTCTCGGAAACTCTCATAGGGAATAATTCAACAATAATTATTATCAGTGAAAAATATAAATTTAATACTATGTTCAGTTAGGTATACAAAGAAAATCAAAACAGCCTCCCACAGATATATATATGAAAGAATCTAATTATACATATCTGTAATGCCTTCAGACAAACAATTGTTGGAGTATAAATGGAATCATTGATTTTTTATCGTCACTTTTAAAACGTAATTGGTACAAAATCAAAGTAAAAATTAAAATTAAAAATTTTGGGGTGGGGGTCCAGACCCCATGGAATCACTCCCTGGCTACGTGTCTGTTCGTGATAATTTAAAATTCCAAAGCTTCGTTTGTCGTTTTTTCGGAACATTTTTACCCATAGATCGTATTGACAACGCGTTATTTTCATAGTACGCCTTCCTCTCGAGATCGATAATGTCCTACGTTTTCGCTAATCATATCCGAAAACGATTATTGTTTGCCGCTGCAATAATAAAACGTAGGTACCCTTTGACAGAGTAGAACCAATTATAGCGTTTGATCACACGTTTTACGACCGCGAAATCGCGCACGCAAGAGAGTAACGAATACCCGGGTCTAATGGTAAACAATGATGGAATACGAAGAACCTCGTTTCAGAGTGTTGAGAAATCTTACCGCGGTTACGACTTTGGACGAATAACCGTTGTCAATAAGATTATCAGTAGAACGCGTGAAATAAAAATATTAGAAACATTATCCAGGACCGCGCCGTGAAGTAGAAGAGCAAAAACTTAAGCCCAAGACTTGCGTTATTCTCCTTTATACTGTAACGTGGTCGGGGATGACCAGTTAAATATAGGATATTCAGGGAAGGTTTTCTAGTCCTTTTGAATATATACATATGTAACAATCGTTACAATACTGTTTGTCCACAGTAGTACCGCGAATTTATGGTTAAACGCATATTTTTAAAAAGTTCACACGCGATATGCGTCTACCGTTAGTTAAAATTCAGTTTCACGCGTTGTGTCAATTATTATTATTTCGTAACAGATGTCGTTTCCCGAACAGGCGGTTCGTTTACGTTACGGATGAAACGGTTTTTCGCTCCTACGAATAAGAACAAGGAAACAAGTGTTGGTCAAGACGTGAATACAAGAGCGCGCAAATCCACGGGCATACACGGACGCGATAGTTGACGGATACGCATTATCAATCTGCGGACAATTTTCAGCAAGGGGCCTTAACACTTGTGCCTTGATTTCACGTGAAGGCGCGTGCACGGAGGAACGAGGAGATCTTTGGAGGCCCGTGGCCGTCAAAACGTTCCACGGCAAAGGGTTGTTGTCGCGGAATGTTTTGAACAGAACAATTTCAGTAAAATATTTTCGTAAAGTTTAGTCGGTCTGGGTACGTTTTTTAGCGCATACCTGCTGCGACCCCAAGGTTTTTCTTCTGGGTATACGCTATTTTTTTAAATTCATCGCACGCCTCTCCCCGGTGCACCTTTCGCCGTACGAAATTCCAGAGAACACCTTGTCACTGATGCCGTCCAGGCGAGCCTAATGCTCAGGGCTTTGACGGTTGCAACCCGCACCCGCCGCCCTGCGGCGCACTTGAATGGCAAACGTTTTGATCAGGTTTACCATACCACTAACTCGACCTATCGAAAAACGATGAATCAGATTGCTGGTCGGTGTCGAAATCCCTTCGGTACGATATTGCCATACGACTTTTTATTCGTAACTATTATAATTGTATATTCTATTGAAATCAAAATCTTGTCATGGTTTTGATATTTTTAGCAATACAATATTTACTTTTTATGAAATATAAAAGCGTAAATTATAATTTTATACTGCGTTTACGTTAAAAAAATTGACGTTCTAACTTATAAACACATAGGTCATGATGTATAATTTTTAAATTTTTTATTATTCACATATGATTGTTTCATCGAGAGCATTTTATTCATAACTGAAATAATAACGCGTAAAAATTAATTTTGATAACATTTACCAATATGTAATTTTATTAATTTCTTTTTGATTTTATTGTAAAAAAAAAAAAAAAAAAAAAAAATAATAATAATATATTAAAATTTTCGAAAACTATGCTAATTTCAATACGAATAATTAATTATGAAATAATGGATTATATGTTACTAATTAATAATTTTATTAGGTTGTAGTTATATAACTCAACAACTCGTTTCTGAAATATAGCAATTAGGTTGGAAATGTATATCCTCTTAAAAGAGAGTCGTTAGTACATCAAAAGTTATGCTATGAGTGAATTGAAATTGAATAACGTTGATACCGAACATTGTAACGGATGATCAAAGCATACGAGTAGATTGTGGAAGTACGACGAGTATGTTGAAGACAGTTATTGAGTATGTGTGTGTATATGAGAGAAAATAAGGTAGAGTTAACATGTGTGGGATGGTAAAATTCCATATTATTATTAAAGTCTGAGAAATGACTAAGATAAATAATTCCTTTACAAACATTTCATGTTATTAAAGATCCCATCCGTGGCACGTCGGAAGATTAGCCTTCGTACATTTTAGGATAATAAAATTAAATACTAAATTTTCTATTTCTTCTACCGATTCTGTTTTATATTCTATACCATCTCTTTCACTGAATCTTTGTAATCGAAACAACTGTACGATGAATAATGAAAGTAATCATCGTGATCGCACAAAAACTTTGTCCTACTGTCAATAAAGTCGAAAACGATGGGATCGACTAGGGGAAAGTGAAGAGAGAGAGGCGTAGAAGGATTTTAATTTTGTTTGGATTTACTGTATATTAAAGATGAAAATCATTTGAATATTTGAATAGAAATTGTTAAAATCGTAGTCATCTTATTTACAATACTAAATCCAACTTAGTGTAATATATAACACGATGTTGTGACCAATTTATTTCGTTTATTTATAATACTTGTTAAAATGTTAATTCAATGAAACATTTATACCGTTTTAGTAATATTAGCATACTTAATAACTTTCGATTCTACGACTACGAAATTCTTCTGATAACCGGAGTAAACTAATAACCACCATCAATCCTGTGATAGATTTTATGTAGTTGTAACATAAATATAATACTATGCACTAGCCATTTTACCCCTCATACTGACACAATTTCTTACTTAAAATTTGTAAGGCTTATATTTTATTTATTGCATTGCTTCAACTCACCGGATCTAGCTCATATTATCGATTGCTTTTCGCGGTACTAAAAACGTGTTAACTAGGCATTTAAAACATTGAATTTACGCAGATTTTTACTTTATTAATCTACTGAGTTTTAAATTTTACTCTACGACTGCATCGACAAAACTACACGAATTAAAAATAATTATGTTCCATTATTACTGATCGACTCGACTATACGTTCATTTTTAAAATTAAAGCTTCGAGTTCTAAGCACATTTAGTAATATGTTATAATGGCTGCATAATTTACATTTTTACCATATAACTCAGACGCTCGTCTTAAGTTTATTTTATTATTAGATGGAATAAGTTGGCGCTTTGAGCGTTATCTTTGTAACGAGATATACTGCATTAATATATTTAAACTTGTATTCGAGGAAAAGCTATTAATGCCAGTTGTTTTGTGTAATAAAACTTAATAATTCAGTGGGATCAAAATGTATAGGTACGGGAAAACGGTTTTATATATCTGTATATACACCTATGAATACATACTATATAGTACTTTAAGTTATGTAAAACGAAATTAAAAATACAAGAACGCAGTACGAATAATGGATGATCGAATTTGGCGTATAGGAATCTGAAAACGTATGCCCACTGCCCAAATCCTATGGTTTATGATTGCTATAAAATTAAAAATCACTGCGCATTTCGACAAACGGAATGAGATAAGTGTTTAACAGGCATTGGTAGTGTATATAAAGAAAAAATAAACAAATAGCGTTATCAGTTATTTCTCCACTGTAAAAAATATAATAAAGATCTATTAATAATACATTATAGAAATATTTAATTTAATTTTTGCTCTCAAAATGCATATAAAAACTATTGGAGAACCGCATAAATAATATAGTATTGTATCGACCGAAATACTGTTAGCATAAAAAATACTTTTTTTCTGATCTATGATTACATACTGAATACGTTTTAATATGCTGTCCTTTATATTACCGTGAGTGATGTAACGATATAGAAAAAGTCTATGGTCATAGGCGTGTTTAACGAGGAGCAAAGAGGGAATTTGCCCCCCGATGGTAAAATTTGAAAATATTTCACAGGCTGTATTCGTATACCGATTTTTCAAAATTTTTTTTAATTTTTTGTAATAAATCAGTTTTTCCATCAGTTATTAATTATATTATAAAATTTAATGTTAAAATATTTAAGTACTATAAGAAAAATAATTTTAATTATAATAAATCTTATTTACTTATACCTAAACGGCTATACATATATCTTATTCGAATGATTACAATATTAACACGCGTTAATGTATAAACCAGTGGTGTATATAGGGTGGTGCCTAGTAGGCTATAGCCCCCCTGAAATGTTTTAAAAAATTAAAAATTATTTTAAACGTATGTTATATTTTAATGGAGCTTTATGCTTATTTAGAATTTGCGTTCAATGACAAATCGTTTTGGAACATTCTGTAAATTAAATGTTGATAAGTATCACTTTATCTTGTTGGTAATTCTTAAATAGCAATAGTAATTTAACTCTGTCCATAGTAGCTCCTCCCAAAAATATTTCCTATATACGCCACTAGTGTAAACACAGTACTCGACTGACGAGGATATTGCTGTACGCTAGTACAGACGTAAAGTTGTAGTAAATACTAAATATAAATAATAATATATATTAACCCTATTAACTATAAGTAGTTTATAGTTCTCCTGAATATCATACATTTATGTCTATGAAGAGGCGACAAAATATGTGTGTCCTCGGCGGCATTACAACTTAACATAGCTGGCTAACCTGGCTCTGGTTTAGCGAATAAATCAGGGTCCTCGAAGATTATTATCTTTATATGAAAATTCAAATTATACACGTAATATTATTATTTCAAATGCAAATATCCACTATGAAACGATAAACGAGAGTTACTAACAAATAAATAATAATTTTACAAAGTAAAAAGAAAATTCAACTTTATACTAAAAAAAAAAAATTAAAATATATTGCATTTTACGTGAATTATTGTATTACTTTAATACTGTTCGTAACTGGAATCATGACATAATAAGGCAAAATTTTCCTTATTAATTAATTATTATTGCCTTATTAATTATTAATTCATTTAATGAGAATGGAAAACATTTTCAGTCCATATTTTTACACATCAATCTGCACATAGTTTACAAGTCCAATTATTCGTCGGTTTCTGTTTAACAAAGCGATTAAAATCCTATGAATATTAATCGCCAACTAGGTACAGTAATATTTTTGAAAACGGTTCGCAAGTCATTGTAGTGTGCCATGGTTAAAATTCATTCAGAATTACCATTTAACGACATCACGCGAAACTTGTACACTTCTACACACCTGATAAAGATGTGAGTTGAAAAAATATCAAATGTACGAGTTGAAAAAAAAAACAACTAGCTGACATCCTGATAATTAATTAAACACTCAACATGTTACATCATAAAAAAAAAATTATTTTCGTTCTTCTAAAAGTAATATAAACATTTGTTGGACGAAATTCACTAATATTTCTATATATTAATTTTTTTCAGTTTTTCCGTCTTGAAAAAAACTACATGAGAACATCGAACATCCGTTTTTTCAAATAGTGTCCGTACGAGACAACTGGTTGATTTAACGTACAGAAATATGTTGTTGATGGTGGAAATGAATACGATCATTGTCAACAATTGCCGTCCATCAAAACTTTTCGAAGAAAAAATGCATTGAAATGTTTAGTAGCAAATTTTTTATTTTTTTCCAAACTCGATCGCGTTGCATGATCGCGAATTTTGCATATTTTTGAACACCGCAGTCAATGTTAAATGATTGTTTAATTAACATTTAATGTTGGATATCCTCTCAGTTATTCGCTTTTGGTGGATTACAAACGCAAAATAGGTGAGTGAAAGTACTTATTAAAATGGCCAACTAGGTATTTATCCGGAAAACAAGTCGAAAAAACGAAAGCTATCTGACTGGTAACTCATTTCGGAGATAAGTGAAAGAGGGTTTCCTTAACAATTTGGAAAATGCACTTACAAATACCTGTATACACTAACTAATGGTTTACTAAAGTTTGGGTACGTCAAAATTACAACAATGAGATATTATCCGGCTCTCGGGAAGTTGTTTATTTTTATGAATAATTGAAGAGGGCCATACTTATGAATGCGTGCTTATTATAATAGCTTGAAAATTATTTACCGAATGTAAGCTTTGGACGGTCAACTTCACGAAAATAAGAGGGAGTCATCGCAAGATAATAATCTTCAAACGATTTTCGCTGGAATACGGTTCTTATTCAAACCTGAATATTCGCCTGCACTACATATGATTAAATTGACATGGCTTGAGTTTAGATTTTTTGGTTATAACCAGAAACAAATTTAAAAATGTTCCGCCTCAATGCAGAAAATAATAACTTCTACGTAATAAATATCTTTAAATAAATATTTTCTCTCGACATCTAATATGCAATCATTTTTTAATTTAAGTAAATAAAAAAAATACGAATTCAAATATATGACCATCTGTTAGTTTTTATTGAGTTAAAATGTATATAAGAAAAACATTTAATTAATACAAAAAATTTTATGAATGATTTTAAAGTTTATATAGGTTTTTTACAGAGTTAATACAGTTAGTAGCTGATGCTGAGTCAAATATTCGAAGGGCAATTTAAATATTTGGTTATAGATCTTTCATACTACGTTCATTAATTACTAGCAATAGCAAAAATGGTGTTATTTTGTTTTCATTCAAATTTGTAATTTGATGAGAACAAAAATGTAATACTTAAGCCTTAAATTCGCCTCCGGTTGTAACATAATATTATTACAACAACCTACAGTATTAAATGATGAAAGTTTATTTTTCAAATAAAAATAAGATTGTTTGGTTTGATTTGATAAGTTTTGAAACATTTTTCATAATAGTAATATTTCATAATCTTATTTTATTTCATTGTGTCGGGAAATAATCATAAAAATATTATACAATTGTAGCGAACTTTTCGTATATATGTCTATATTAATGACACCAATTGGTTTCAAATGATGCTTGACTAGAATTAATTACAAATGTATGGTTTTAATAATTGTGGATGTTATCTAATGATTTATTATACAATTTTTATGTTTGAAATTTTCTATTATCTTTGAGTTAATAAATAGAGCGTACAATTGTTTTCATTCTGCAACAGTTACGATTAAATGACGATTAGACGGTGAGATTTTAATTTGATGTGAATGAATATTTGTATTATCAGACATCAGTATAATCAGACATATTATTAACATTAAATATTATAAAATCGTACATTTAACTGTGGTGATTCATGATTAAGGTTATACAAAGGCGTTCATATGGAAATCAATATTTATTTATTTATTTTGTATAAAATTGAAGTTTACCGTTTAAAAACTTTTCCGAGGTTTAGAAAACGTAAGAATACCTATAATATTGATGAATTAATATTAAGTATTTTATATTTTTATTTGCAAGTTATAAAATTAAGATATAAACGCTATTAAAAACTGACGCTTTTACTTGTAACGGTTCGTTAGTTTATTTATTTATTTTCGTTTCGCCAGCTCAAAACATTGATATAGTATGATGTGTTAATGAATACCAAGGTAAAAATTATTTTTTTAAGTAAAATGAAATAAGTAATTAAACTTTGAAATTTGAAAATCGTCATCTTATCCATATGCTGGGGTGATTATATATATATAAGTAATTTATATTATAATTTGATCAGTAAATACATTTTTCATAAAATTCTGTGAGTTATTTAAAAATAAAAATAGTTTATCTACTCAGTTCGATCGCTTATTCTTTACACATATCAAGTACCTATATATCTATATTAAGAATATTGTATTTAGAATCATAAATAACAATAGTAATAAAATATTGTGTCAATGATATTCACTAGAGCAGTGGTCTTCGACGTTTTTGACTCGCGACTCATTGTTTTTACTACCATACATTTTTCGCGACCCCTGAATATCAAAAAAATTTAAAATTGCTCAACGTATGCCATTGTTATAGTGCTTTTATAAGTTAATAAATACAAATTTATATTTTACCAGGTAATATTTAGTTTTTATTACAAGAAATGATACAAAAAAAAAAATAATAGTGCGATATTTTATCTTGACTGTTATCACACAAAATACTCCAGATCAGATCAATTAAACACTGTAATTTATAGATAAATTATAGGTAAATGGGTTCTATCGATTAAGTCACACTACCATATAATATTACCATTACTTCATTTGATGTTTATTTTTAACTTCTACAAAAATAAAATAGTACGGTTTCGCGTTTACTAGAAAATAATTTTATCCGATGTCATATAACATACACAATACAATATAATATTATTAAATTACATTATATATGAATATAAATTTTTTAAATTTTAAACTTAAAACTTATCTCAACCTACCATTTGAAGACCATTGTACTAGAAGAACTAAATCAACATAAATTACTAATCGAAATTTAAAATGTGGATTTCCTTCGTGCATTGGGTGCAAAGCGCATCGTCCGGTGAGCCACCGCAGATGAGTGGATATGTTATAATCAACTCAAATAGTTTTCAAAAAAATCTGAGTGCGTACTCGATTCGAAAAAAAATATTTAACAATAACTCGATTCACTAGTGGTGTACATATCAACATTACAGCTCGGATATATCTACATATTTGATTTTATGTTTAAAATAATTGATCTAAAAATTTGCTTGGTTTTGGAACTCGTGTGCCCCACTTATATAGGCTATGATTTTTTAACCATAGGTTTTCACGCATTTCCGGTACGTATGATTATATAAATCGGTTTTTTTTTTTTTTATAAAAAAAATTATATGATAATATAAATCGGTAACGTCACCGAACAGAACACACGTAGAAAACAGAGTTTTTCAAATTGTTACTAAAGAAGCGATTTTACACTCTAAAAAGGATATAATGACATGTAATTGTAAAACGATTAATTGAACACAAAACTGCCATTGTAGCCATTGCCGTACTAAAAACTAATCCAGCACTGTTTACAAAATTTTGGATATTAACGGTTTACACTTGGAACTCGATCGGTCCTACATTCAAACATCGCACGCGCTTTTGAAGATACATGTATTACATTTTATCACCGTGTACGCTCGCTTTCCCACGAATACGTGCTAATTACGAAACGGCAAAAGTCGAGCTCGGCGAAACGTTTGATCATAAACGAAAATATGTCGTTGACGTTTGGAACGGAATATCACGACGTATTCGACGATGGTGGGGTGCTGCGGCGAGGGCTTTCAAAAAGGATTCGTATGATATTATATAAATTACACGTGAACTATGTATGTATAAATACGTGCGCCCGACCCGAAGGGACGTCGGTTGTTGGCGTGTCTATGGTTATTATTATATTGATAAACTCGACGTACGACGGCTGTGCGAAAAAAGAAATTTCAATCACAATTTGTCTCGTACGTGTACCCAACATTATGTAATGTGTGCGGGGCGGCGGTCGGATTGTACATTATATACGTGTGCGTGGAACGTAATTCGCGGGTTTACAGAGTGAAAAAAAAAAGCGATAATAAATAAATAAAAAACAACGGAAAAAAACGAAACGCCAAAGGGGGCCGATAAATTTATCTCTTTACCACCCACCGTCGTACAACGTAAATAAACATATATATATATATAAAGGGTTGCAACTTGTGATAGGCGAACCCTTTGTGCGTGGCATGCACACACTTCACTCGGAGGCTCGAGCGCGCAAAGATATAACCGTCCGTCACACCGAAAATACGGCCGCCTGTACCGTTTTCCGCCTGTTGGATTTCATTGGTCGCAAAGGACTCGACGGAAACACATCGCGTACATCGATCACGCCCGCGCGCGCGCACCGGTGCCACGTCCTCTTACCACTACCGCGGTTATTATATTATGATAACCCGTCCGACCGTCTGACGTTTCAAAGTGAAACATATCGGCCCCGAGAGACGCTACTAATACTACTGCTACTGCCGTACCGCGTGCGCGAGGTTGTCGTGTGAGTATGACGGTGGTCGGGTGATCGACCCCGATCGCGCGCCTTTGCGCCAACTCATTGTTTATTTTCCGGAAAGCGCGTGATCGTGGACCCAAATTACATCCGTTTGGGCTGTGATAGTAAACAAGGTAGACAGTTTAGTCGAACGCAATTGAAATACTCGATGTATTAAATGACAAACGCGCTGGAAATGTTGAGAATTATTGATCTCTCTAAAACAAAGAAATAATGCCTAGCAGTGGCGTGCCGAATATAGGTCTAAATGATGCCCAGGCATCAAGTTAAAAAGGGGTGGGTGGTTGTTGGATAATAATATGTATATAATATATGTATAATAATAATAATAAGAATTTAAATATGGGTGGGTGGGTGGTAAACTAGACTCTGCAATTGGCATCAAAAACATTTTTATCTCGGCACGCCACTGATGCCTAGTAGCTAGTTTTACATGTTTTATTATGATTCATAATTATTAATACACGAACCTTACTTAAACCACGGAGTAGACTATTCAATTTTAACTTTCATTGAATATGTTTTGGTGGTTATCCAACTTCGAAATAACTATGATGTAATACATTTTTTTTATTAGTATTATATTTCTGGGGGCTAAGCCCTCTAAGCCCTTCTAATTTACGTTAATGTACGCTGGAGCATTTTGGTATAATGTAACGCTTATGTGTACGGTGTTACTGTATCATTCACACGCGCCCGACTCGTGAAGCCGTCCACCCGATTGTCGATATTTTGTCAAAAATAACGTCAAAAAAATGTTACATTACGATGCATCTCTATGTGCGTACGGTAGCTCGCAGCGAATTGCCCTGATCCCTCTACAGAACTTTGTTTTAATAAAATTATTCTACTTTTATCGGTTTTATTTATATTTAAAAAATGTAGTGGACCAATGAAAGGGCATTAGACCTCTATGGGTGCTACAAAAATAAACCGTACTATGGTTCCCAAAGGATCCAAAATGTTACAATATATTTGTAAAATTCGATGCACGGGAAGAGTTGGCCACAAAAATGAAAACGACATCAAAGTATTGTGCATAGGAAAAAAATGATTTAATAAATCCGATTTTCTAAACATGTTTCTTGGTTTTATTGAATTAGTCAATTTTTTTTTTTACAGTATGAATTAAAATAAATGCTGCATATCTAGTACACGATGTTTACAAGAACAAACGTTGAATTACTGATGGATCGGCCACCTGCGAACAACCGATACATAGAAGTGCTCGTCGACCCATACGTAACACGTAACATGTAACCATTTTATATTGTAACATACAAGTTAATGCGAACTCTATTACAGTACACCTAAAGGGACACCAGCGTTTACTCGCCTTTAAACGTATGCAGCAGGGCTGATTAGGTATTTCGGCGACTTTTGGACGGTGATGTTACCCTGATTGCAAATGCGTTCCAACAGCACGTAGTGATATCGTTATCGTAATATTTTCACACGTGTTTTGCTTTTGGATCTCTCGTCGGTACCCGTTCGGTCCACAAATAAGTTATTATTTTTTGACTCTCAACTCTACACCTAGATATATTGTTTTAAACTCGTGAATAAACATTCAGTTTTGTAACAAAATAAAAATATAATTATTTATCTTTTACAGTGTTTTATGTTTGTCGGACGGCAATGCAATATTCAAGTATTTAAGACCTCAAAGTTCGATACGTAATTATAACGTCATAAAGTTTTCACTTCAAGGGCGTATTTGAGTCGAGGCCATGGGGGGGAACTAATTTTTCTTCAATAAAAACTTAAAAATAACTTATAGTTCATTATAGAGGCGTACCCAAGGGGAGGTTTTCGAGTCTGGACCCCCCCCCATTGAAATTTCTACATACTCAATGGTTTAATAGTGTATTTTAATTTCCCATTATCTTCAGTAAACAAAATTTATAGATTATATAATATACATATAATGTATAAACCATGTTTAATTTGTACTGCTTTATTAATATTATTTATAATTTTTAGTAAAATAATGTATTTTATTATACAATTTTACTACCAAATAAAAATTGATTTCAAATTATAGTACCAACCTACCTATTATAGTAAACAATTGTGCATAATATGTGTGATGTGTGTATAACTATTGTGACTATTACTATAGTTATGAACAGTAATTTGTTGGTATTGAATTAAACTATAACTATAATTAGAGAACAGATAAAATAAAAATGTTGAACCCCCCTCCTCCTAAAAAATTTCTGGGTACGCAGATGGTTCATTACATTCATTATTTTTCATTTTGGCAAATTTGTTGATTGTTTCATCAATGGATACAATAATATTTTCATGCACATGCAGCAAAGCCAAACTTGTTAGTCTATGCTGGCTTATTCTTGATCTTAACCATGTTTTCAATTTACAAAAATATATTTTTGGCCAATATTTGCAACTTAAAGAATATAGAAACAAATATTGTCAGTTATTATGACTATTATTTAGCTTAGAGGCTTCTAGCTCTATAAAATACATAAATATGCATGTATTTGTGTACAAAAAAATGACTAAATACCTAAAATGTACATCAAAAAGTACCAGATATTATGTTGTAAAAAATAATAGGTGAGTAAAATTATTAAGGACCAATATAGCTTTAAAATATACAATATGCATAAATGCACCAAAAAATGACTAACTAGTAAATGTGTAGTAAAAAAGTGTTACTTGAAATTACTTTATATTACCTGATAAATACCTCGGTTATGGTTGTAAATGTCTATAACCGTAGCAATATCTATGGAAGATAATACCACAACGAAAAATGTTATGATATATGAAGATAAACAAAAATTGATACCCGTGATCAAATTTACCTATTATTGAATTTATTATTATATTATAATGATGGACTAGTAATTTATATTTTTAATTATATATACATTACATTTTTTTTAATAAATCAATGTATTATATAAAAAAAAAAAAAACGAGCCATGAGGAGCGATTGTCCTCTTCGCCCCCCCCCCCCCCTTAAATACGCCGTTGTTTCACTTCTGAAGTATTTTATTATTTTTATATTCATTGTTTAACAATATAATTACCAAATTTTTGGTTATAAATAATATCTAATAGATATTATTTTTGTATTTTTATTTGAGTACATTTTTTGCATAAGACGATAATCATATTATTATTCTAGTTATGAAGACGCCTCGTGATATTATTACAAACATATATTTCACAACTTTCACAACTAACGAGTGCAATGTGACAACACGGTTATGGCTGTAAAGCTATAATTTATTGAACAGAATATTTTACTCCTCTGTAAACTATAAGTTATTAAAATAATTTTCTTATGTACTAATATTACAGTCCATAACTTGTGAATCGTAGACGCGTACAAATACTACAGTTTATTATATTAATACGGACAAACAGTGTAAGTATATACAGTATATACATAGGTTTGTTTAAAAGATCTTGAAAACACTCCGAGCAAACAGTTTTATAATAATATAATATATCTACGTAATGATAACAAAAGTACAATAATTTTAGAGCGTCATCACCGCATAGTGGCGCCGAACTCGAAGTTCAAGTCTGTCCATGACCAGACGATATTTTTAGGGTGGTGGTTGGTGTTTAGATGGATTAGTACACGAGTACTAAGTGAATTAATCCAATTAACTATAAATTATTGTACGCTCGATGTCTCTGTGGGTACGTTCGACGAAGGGTTAACGTGGGTAAAGGATCAGAAAATGAAAATAGCAACGAAAATTAACAGAATAATAAAATAAGTTGATTTGCTGAATAGTGGACTATTTAATAAATAATCTTAAAAAAACTAAAACATATATCGGGACTGAGGGGCCCTTATATCTAGATGAAAATCATAATTACAAATTTAAAAACTTAACATTAAAAATATTACAAATTAATATTACCAGATAAGTCCTGAGCTAACTTTGTGAAAGTAAACGTCTTCGCCGGTGATGAAGCCAAGGCACTGGTGGCGGCGAGGAACGCACACACGACCGAATCACGCGATTAGCGACAGGTTGAAATATCGGTGGCAATAAGGGGCGCATACACGACGGGTTAAAATATCGGTGGCGACAAGGGGCACACACGACGGAAATAAATATATTTTTTGGAGACGAAAAATAAAACAAAATAAAACGTGATGGCGCATTTTGATAATTTTTATAATGGTCGATGCGTAATATCAAAAAAATGAAAAAAAAACATGCGATGTATACTGCGCGCACGATAGTGGTTATGTTCGGGTCACCGAAAGCGCGAACGATAAAGGTGAACTAATGGCATAACAGTAACATAACAGCGGTGCATGTTAATTAGTTCATACTACTAGAGTTCCACAAAATAATAAAAGGCAGTGCTCGACTTGAGGAGGAACGCAGGGGAACGGAGTACTCCAACTAATTTTCAGAAATGTTAGCGTCCCCCTACTACTATTACGTTATTATTATAACGCTAAACAAGTTTTGGGGATGCTATTTTTTTTTTATTTTTTTTTTAAGTAAACTGAGTCCCCTTTCTTTAGTTTTGCCGAGTTGAGCACTGGCAAAAGGCGTATCCGACACATGGTTTCAAATTTAGGTTATCCATAAAACATTTTTTTAATGCATCATGCGTTGATTTCAACAGTGCGATTATCGTTTGAGGTGTACGTAAATTAATTTAGTGTAAATAAATAAAGCTCAATATATTTGGACTGGACGACGACTGTTCGCTGATTTTTACAACCATCAATTTGTTCTTTCCGACGAAATATTACTTGCTCCAATCTAAAACAGTAAAATATCTCTCCGGGTAATTCAGCTAGTGTTATACGTGTATAAATACGTAAACCGATAAAGGTGAACTAACGACAACGGTGCAGATAATTATTGCTTATTATGTAATCGGTATAGTTACGGAGTGTCGGTATGTTTTGGAAGTTTCAAGAGCTCACGGAATCTCAAAATCCAATTATCGAAATTTATTTAAATTCACAGTGAACCGTAATTGTATTGCGAACGTCAGGGTTGTCCGACCTTTTTTCGATCCGCTCGGACGGTTTGAATTTACTGACAGTAATATAGATCACAGAACAATGCCTGAAAACTGATAAGCCAGAGGGATGTGTTACAGTGATATCTACCACACCGACCGGGAAGTATCTGTCATAGAAAATAAGTATTTTAATTCAATTTTTTTTTTTAATTATTGAAAGTACTTATATTATGATTGGGTTTTGCCGTACCTCGTACGACCGACCGATTAACCACTGCGCTTCATATGAAAGTGTAATATTGCTTTACACAAAACGGTCGAAGCACAATGGATCTTCGTCGAGGTTATCATAATCATTTCGTTATAATGTACTCGAGTTATTGCGTGTTTATCCGTCGCAAGTGCAGTGTACGAAGGAAAAAATACATATATAAACACGTCAGAATGACCTCAACGGTATTTTATTAATTTTTTTTTTTTTAGCTTTTATTAATAAATCTAGCTCAACAATTACAAAATTAAAATATTAACAACCAATATAAAAAGACAAACTAAATATAATAAATAATATGAAGCAAAATATAACTAAAAATAACAATTTAAAGTAAACAAACAAAAACAATCAGATGATAAAGCCAGTCTCCTGAATAAAAGAAATAATAATGATAATAACCTGTTTAGAGTTAGAATGGAGTAAATATAATAAAATGGAGCAGTCAAGGAGTTAAGGAAAGAAACTAAGTTATGACGTTTAATGGAGAGCGAAGGGCAATCGAAAAGAATATGAGACAAATCGCAGATGTTGCACTCTCCATATGCAGGGTGCGAAATGGAGAATCATATAAATTTAATTTGTAAGCGTGCGGAGGCAATAAATTTTTCCCTATACGTAGTATTTTAATAATAATTACGCTTGCAATATATTAATACGTGATGAAGCAGTGTACGAAAATGTTCTATCAAATATTTCGCAAACATTTATCGTACCGAGAACGGAAAAATCATAATTTTATATTAATACGCACCCGTCATGTGTAATAATTATTTCAGAATATTCAAGAAATCTCGCCTGGAGGCACGTTATTCTTTTGTACGCAGTCAAAAGATGTTTTGATGTTCCCTGGGTGCATAACGTGTAAACGAGTACTGTATCGTGTTCTCGGGATTCTACGAATAAACATAATACATATTTATGTATATTTTTGTGTATTTTTTATTTTTATTAAGAAAAGCATTTAATAATATTGGCATAATATTAAGATTTAACTAATCATAATTTATTATTATTATTTTAACATATATCTGTATATAAATATTATATTTATAAATGTTGTATTTTTGTCGAGCTGCACTTGTTCACAATATTCAAAAACAACATACTGGCGCTACATACTCTTGTAAAATGTATATATTTTGTCCAAATCAAATGAATAATTTAATATATTTCAGTACCCGCACTCATAAACATCTCATATAAACATAATTTATAAATATGCGCCTTTGCGTCTTGTCAGTATCGCTTAAATAGAACAATTTTTTTTTTTTTTTTAACTTTATACACAAACAATATTATTACTCATTACAATAATAATATGTGATATTTACAATTTTTAGTTGGCATGGATATTAAGCCAATGATTATGCCTATATTATATGTATAAAATGTATATGATTTTGGGATGGGCTACTCTTTAGAAAATAGCCTATTAGTTATTCTCAGACCAACTAAATATACACAAAAAAATGTATGAAAATCGATCGAGCCGTTTCGGAGAGTTTAATAACAAACACTGTGACTGGAGATTTTTATGTATATAAAATATAATTTAATTATCTAAAAATATATATAGAATGAAACGAAAAAGCAATTCTTATAAAGTCTCAAGACGTACTCGCATGAACACACAAACATACATGTATTATGTAAATCATAGTACCTATGTGTATAAATTTTTAATAATAACCCGCCTCCCCCAAACCATGTCTGAGAGCTATTTGGCAGATAAAGAAAAATGTCGTCTTAAAACGTATAAAAATTGCATCTGCAACTGAACGTCGAAGCGTGGGCTCGCGTTCATCTAAATTTATAATACGTGCAATGCGCGATCGGACTGAAAGCGATCAATCGTTAACCTTTACACGTCTTATACTGTTAACGGATGTACGAACAGCGCATGCGTGCTCTAAAAAACCTAAAATTTTACATTTAGTACATGTACATCGATACATTTATTTTAATCCTGCGATGAAGCATTTGTTTTCCTAAAACCTTATGTTGGATCGATCATGCAAAAAAAAAAGTATAAAAATTTTGCTTGGCCACCCGCCACACAATAAACGGAGCGAGTGTAAATTCCGACTAAAAAAAAAAAAATGAATGCATCTAATATATTTGAATTCCTACTCGAATTAAAGCTATAAGGACAGACTCTTACTAAACGTAGTTGGCGACTTATTGGGGCTAAAATTAATTTTTTTGTTGCGGTTTATGCCCAAATTTACAAAAATATCATAATTTTACATTTCTATTTTTTTTCTCCTTTTTTAAAAGTAAATATCGAATGAAAAATATTAAAATTAGCTTTTTATAAAAATATGCAGTTTTATTAATGAAATGAAAAACTAATGTCTTCGTCCGCATAAAGTATAGTTGATGACTTTTAGTAGATATAATAATTTTCCCAGAAACATGTCTTGAGAGTCGCCAACTACATTAATTTTGTTTATAAACGTAAATGTTTATTAACACTTTTAAGATGCGAGCACCTTGAAGTTCTAAAATATATTATTAATTCTATGGATAAGGAATATTCAGTTTATATTTCTAACTCACAACAGTATTTTTCTAACGTCAGCCAAGC
This sequence comes from Sipha flava, assembly GCF_003268045.1. Taxonomy (NCBI): domain Eukaryota; kingdom Metazoa; phylum Arthropoda; class Insecta; order Hemiptera; family Aphididae; genus Sipha; species Sipha flava. The sequence continues at coordinate 118,350 of NW_020272924.1, forward strand.
TGCAGATTTAATATTTATCAAGTCACATTTTGGATCTCCCAGACACAATTGCCAGTCTCGAAGTGAAAAAAATTATATTATGTCATGTGATTGAAATAATGCTAAATGTCAATATAAAATTGAGTCAAGTCCCTTGTCCAATAGAAAGAATAGTTCAAGAAAAAAAAAGTGATATTTTAAAAAAAATATCTGATGTCAAAGTTTAATTACAATTTTTAAAATTTTAAATGGTAAGGAAACTTTAATGGACGGTCCGTCCGAAAACCTATCAATAATAGATTTCGTCAATTATAAATCGCCCCAAATAATTCCATCGATGTTGTAAGGTCGTTCTCTATTTTGAATGTTGGCAGTTGGCAAGTAGCTGTTGGCAGATAATATTTCAGTTTGACAGTTTAAAAAAACGATAAGTTGTTCAAAGAAATTATCAAGGTAAAAATACATTATTTTCTATAGGTTTTTAATACATTTTTATTGAAATTCTAGAAATTTGTTTTTAGTGTCAGAAGAAGAATTTTCAAACAATTTAATTTTATTAACACATTTGTTAGAAAATTAATAATATATTTTTTAAATAAATATATTTTTTAAATATACACTTTAAAAATATAATAGCATACTTTTTTTTTGTGCATAAGTGCTTGTATACTTATTGACTTTTTAGAGCTCAAAGTCCTCTGCACTAATGATAATATTTCATTCGTGTCCCGTTGTCAGACAGGTGCTACGTAATATTTTAACGTGGCGGCAATCAAATCGAATCTTCGAGCGATTCATGTCACCGAGAACCAATTGAGCACGCAACCCTGTGACGTTTATTGCGTCGGAAATGTTACCGGCCACGCCCGACCGAGAAAAAAAAATATATGAAAAATAACAGTTCGTAAATGAAATAAGCAGATTATTGTTAACAATACAATATTATGCATGTACCAATTGTTAACGGATTTTGAATTTAATGAATATTTAACGAACAAAAAAGATTATTTAAAGTAAACACATTTAAAACTCTAATTTAATTGGTCTTCTGTAGTATGAACGTAAATATTTAATCGTAAGTATTATTTTTACTAACGACTTGAAAACCAATCATTTCAATGATAGCTGTATTTTATTAAACGTTAAAAGAACAAGAAAATGTAATTTTTATATTTGTTATAGGGACAAACATTCCATGAATTACGTTTAACATCAAGGCTTTTCTCATTTCCGTAGGACTTGGAGATTTTTCGCATTCAATAGTACTACTATACACCGCAGTTTAACGTACCTCGTAATTCTCAAATCCTTATTTACCTAAAATGCCCCAAAAAATGTTTATTCCCTCCCATTTAAAAACCCTGGCAACACCACTGAAAAAATGGATTTTATATAATATATTATATTTTTCTTTCCGAAGAATAGGCCATATATCTGAAATTTCAATTATTTAGATCGTGCTGTGACGGTATAATAAAATAATAAAAACTCGAATGTATATAAAATTATAAGGATACGGTGTTTTTAATAAATAAGTTTTTTTTTCGAATTTCGTACGAATAAAAATAAAACAGTAATAAACTCAGTCATTATAAACATAATATTTGTATGCTGTATGCCACCGGGAAACGAATAATTGAAATAAAATGTATACGAGAAAATTATTTTCGTTGAGCCGTTGAATTTTTGAACTCTTTTGACCAATATCTTCACGTCCAACGCACGTGCGACTGCATTATTATTATTACATTGTATTGCCGTCGGACGAACAGTATTCATGAGTCTTTACGCGATCTGTGCTACAGTGTTCATCAATAAAATTATGGAAAAAAAAAAATGCAGCAGATAATCAAAGCGGTAAACGGGTGATAGATACTTCTTAGACGTCCGTGGAGGTTGCTTGTGAAAAAATTCGTCTGCATGCGTATTTACGAGCATCGACAATATGCATTTTTTTACTCTCGTTGTCGCGCACATGCTGACAACATAAAAACTGCAATATTGTGGCATCTTGCACGTGTTTAATTTCAATCCAACCGATCGTATTACAACTCCATTAGAAATTTATTTTTACTCTTATTTTTTATTTAAATTATTCGATTTTTTATCCAAATAGGAAATAAAATAATTTCCTAGTTGTGGAAAAATATTGATGAAAAAGTAAGTAAATAAAGTATTCGATTGAAGTTTAAATACAAAATTTTAAGTTATATGTAGTCAATAATATATAATAATCAGTATCGGCCTGGCCAAGACAGCTAGGCAACAATCGCTGACTGAGCCTCTTTTTTATATATATATATATATATGTATATTTAAATGCAACAAAACGTTTGGATATAATAGTTCCGAGGAACACGTGATCGTAAAGCATTTTAAATTTAAATTTTTTAATCTATAGTTAGAATAAGTAAATCATACTTCTTATTATCTTAGTCAGGTTTTATAACTGTGCTGTAGTTCGATAAATATAAATTATAATTATTATGTATGAATGATCTTGATATTAAATAATATTGAATTACGATTAATTTCAAGAGAAAATATGTTAAAGGATTGTAATTGGTTAAATCCAAAAATATACAAATACATTGAAAAGCTTGAAGAATATGCTATGGGTATCTTGATAACTGTAACAATGTTATGTGATGATAGAGATTCTGTATTACATGAATAGAAACAATTTACCTTTTATTATTTTAATATTATTCTAAAAAAACATGGCATAATAAGCGATAATGATGATGAAGGTTATATTATAGATGAAGTAATGACATCTGATTCAGAGGATGAACTTGACTCGATAAATTGTAATTCCTGTTGGAAATGTATAGCATGTGATTTTAAAATTGTTGCTTAACTATCTTGTCATTCTGGTATGTACAACAATTTTTATCAAGTTATTAAATACATACCTAATGCTATTGCCATCAACTCAAGTCACTTGTGAAAGAGTATTTTCTAAGTTTAAAATAATAAAAACGATATAAAGATCATCACTTGATCAGCAATATTTTAAACCTCTAATGCTTATGACTATAGAAAAATATATTACTTTGAATTTAGATAAAATAAAACTAATAGATGACATAGCAAAATCATCCAAAGAAATTACAAGACTTTTCGTATAATATATTAAATGTATTTATTTTATACATGCATGGTTTTTTTTTTTTTTTTCATAAGAGTTGAGTGCGTAACGGAAAATTTAGATTAACAGAATTTTTAACTTTTTTTTTTTTTTTTATTTAAAATGACAAATATAGAATCTATATGCATTACATTTTAATGACCATTTTACATATTTAAGATTTATTTAATTTAAGTATAATAAAAATTTTTTATAGTTTAGGGATTTGGACCCTTCCAAATAAAATCCTGCCTGAGCCCTATAGAACCAGGCCGACACTGATAATAATATATATATATATATATAATAATCATTATAAAAATTCCAATAGTACTTCATTTAAAAATGAATAAAATATAATTTGGGTTTAAAAAAAAAGAATCGCATCTAATAAAACGAATAACGATAACGAACCATTTTAATTATTCATTTTTCGGTTTGTTGTAGAAATTTCAAATTTCAAATTTTTATTATGTGAACCATTTTTTCTAAAATACACTGTTATTTTCGGGCGGCAAGACTAAAACAATTTTTTAGAATATACTCTCTTTATAAGATGATTTTGTTAACGGCAATGTTAAAAAAAAACCCATAGTAAAACTTTATTCAAACAATATCTTATTGTTATTTTTGTTTCTCCATTATATATATCTTGATAGTAACGTTTTCAAGTGGAGCGATTGAAAAGTTGTATTTTATATAGATTTACCTTATTTAATATAAATAATTTTATACGTATTATTTTAGTTGTTAATTATGTTTTGTTCGTAAACTTATTTGAACAATATTGTAAGATCTGATTTGCTTTAATAAACCGTGTAGCGAGATAAGAGAATATACGACTGTTAAAAGGTCCCGAGGACCGGTATAATATGATTATACAACAGAGATATAAAATATTGGACAACGACTGTAAAGCATAACTTTGGCTAATCATCGAAACGTCTAAAAAAATATGAAAGGTAAATGATGTTGTAAGGCAAAATATTGCAGTATAGTTCTTTTTGTAGCTTGAATCCGAAAAAAAAAATAAATCAATCGTTTATAATTATAAGATTAGGGATATCAATATTTATGCGCATCGTCCCTACTTTATTATAAATAAATTGTAAGATTATTGTGTACACTACACGGGATCGAGTAATAGCATTTTTATAGAAGCGAAGGATAAAAAGAGCAAACTCTTTTAATTTTATTATCTGGAATGCTTTCACATAAAAATGCGTGCAAATATTTTATTTTATTGGACCATTATTAGACAATATTAATATTAAATCCATAATCCGTAGTATAATAAATCCATAATAAATTAATAAATATATTTTTAAATATTATATACTCGTATTGTGATTTTCTTTAGATCGTCGAAGTGAACTGGTTGAACCTAAGCTGTTGATCGACACTTTATTAAGATACAACTAACAACACGAGAATTAAGATTATATGTAAATCTAGTCTCCCACAAATACCATCTAGAGTTTATGAATTAATAAAATATAACATAACAATTTTTAATCAGTAAGTTCTAAGTAAAAGTTCTTAAGAGACATAATTATTTATCGAAAAGGTTTTTTTTGAAATCTGTTGGCGTTAGCGATTCGCGTGTTCATCTTCTTAAACTCTTTCGGGAAATGACTTTTTATAATGTTATGTTAGTCGAGTAACATTTGTAGACCATTAAATACAATGAAATATATCGTTGTATGATGCAATGCAGATTACTAGCGGATGCCGGTGTTGTAATTTATTAACGTGAACAATCGAAGAAATCGAAAAATTATCGTTTCCGTAAAGCACTTCGGATCCTAAATGATATAATACACCATTATATGGCAAATGTATGCATTTGGTAAACTGTTCAAAATTCTGACCGCGGAAAATAGCACTCGAAATTTCCGTTTTACAATCTGATGAACGATATCGAATATCACCTAGGAGTTGCTGTGAACCCGCGTCTAGACATATCGTCCGTCATTGAATTACGAAACGTTAGTGAGTCCGTACCTAAATATATATTTATGTACTAAATTATACGTTTTAAACTTTTAACGGAAAATGTTATTAATGCAGCCGCAACATTTTTACACACGTGTGATGTAATAAACGTATACGGTGTGTGTGTGTGTGTGTACTACGCAGTATTCCTAAATGGTTGTGTCTACTACGTGATTTGAAAAACAGTGAGCTCCGGAATTGGAAATTCAAATAAATAATTGATGAAAAGAAAGCACTATATGCGCATTAGACGCGAGGAAAATAAAAGTGGAAGCGTGCAATAAAAATATTGATTTAGCAGGTAAAAATTTATAATTGTGTTTTATTAAAACGCGAAAAAAAAATCTGATTACAATATAAAAAAAAAATAAAAAATAAAAAGTCGGTAAGATAATTATGGTGGAAGTTCGTCCTTCGTCCTTCCGATCCTCGGAATAGATAATGCTAATAGGTTAATTGAATTTCAAAGAAATGATAACTCATTACTTGAGTATAAAAATGCTGAGTTTTAGTATAAAAATATATCGTTTATATAATTTACTATTTTTATTGAAATTGTCGGTAGAGTTATTTTTTTATCAACCTGTTTAAAATGTTCTTGTTTGACGAAGAAGAAATTTTATTTAACCAACATTTTTTTCTATCTGCAACCAAAGTTTTATTCAGGTTGGATGAAATAATTTTTTTAACAAACATTTATAATTAAAAACTGATGTAAAAACAGTAAATTCCGTAAAAATCATATAATAATTTACTTAAATGATTGTAAAATAAAATAAAATCCTAATTAACGATTTTTGACATTTATTGAGTATCATTAGTTAAGTATATGTGTAAGGTGATATTAAATTGTCAAGTCTTAATATAAAATTTTTAACACTTTAAAAACTTTAAAAAAATTAGTTATTTTCATAGTCTCATATTTAAACACTGAAACACGTCACTGAAACACGTCACTGAAATACGTACCCTAATGTATCATTCAAATCTATAAAACTCTGTTTTACTTTTTTTTTTTGATTTACTCAAATTGATGTTATGCGCTGTTACTTGATTTCGATGCGTATGCATATTTTTTATATTCAAAGGAATACGACCGGTTGTTTAGAAAAATTTAATGTTCTCCTCAAAATCGACTTATCGAAATTTTTCGTTTAACTATTAATATGAACTTATGGGCACAATATTTGTCCGCTTAAGTTTATAACGTTTAATATTGGAATAATATTATTATATAATCAAAACATTATTGGTACTTGTTATTAATAGTAAGAGTTATTAAAAACTTCTAAATTAATACTAACAGGTCGAGTTTTATTTTCAACATAAAAACCCATCAATGGATATTCGTTTTCATTTGAATGAATCGTGTAAAATCATTCGAATTTTAAAATGTACTTACTTATTATAAGACTGACATTTTAGTCTTCCAATTCTGCCGTGAATCTATTTCATAAGTACACCAAACCACGTATATTTGTATCACGTTAAGCGTTAATTTACCAACAATTACAAGATTTTAATTTTGTGACTTTCAGAAACGTTTTGACAATCAGCTCGTTATACATATTATATTCATATCATAGTTAATGTATTAATGTAAATCATATCGATATCAATAAAGTATATAATATACAATAGATATATTACATATGATAATATATTAGTATGGTTACGAAGAAAATAGTACTAATTCCTCTTAAGTAGTACATTAAATCTCTTTTCTACGTCAAATATACGACATGTATACATTTTGATTTTTAACTCTAACCTATTCTTTTTTAAAAAAAACCTTGTTCGATTCAATATGCATTTATTTTATTACCATCATCAGATCGAACATTTAATGTATTCATTGAAATGAATAAAGTACTCTTTCAATATTTTCTTGAAGAAATACCCAATACCTTGTAATCATAAATGCATCATATTATTACGTTTATAAGAACCGAACCGTTGAGATGGAAAATATTGAAATTTAATCGAAAAGTGAATAAGCTGTAGAAATATGAAATAGACGTACAATTCTATTGTTAACAATTACTCAATCGTATACTCGCATTTATTGATGTGACAAATAAAATGTGACAAGAATGATAGATCTACGTGCGAATAAAAAATGAAAGAAGTTTCCGAAAGAAAAAATACGTTATTTATAGAGAAATGTGCCTCACTCGGATTGCATTATATTTATGAATTTCTTCATTTCCTAGAACTTTCGTATTTACATGGTTGTTCTGCACATACGACCTTTTCATTTCATAATATCATACCGTATATATTATATTATATTTGCTTAAAGAATTTTTATCGATTTCGTTTTTATATTGTTGAAAAAAATGATTTTTTCCTTTTAAAAACATTTACTAACGGTAGAACAAAATTTTCTTATTTCAGATGGTTCTATTACAACATTAAATTTCTTGTGTATATTATAATAAGAATTTCAAATTTCGTTTGTTTTTGTCGGCCGATTCGATCGATAAAAAATTATAATCGTGGACTACGAATAACTAGTACGTTTAGTTGAAAACAAAAGTATTCGGGGCCAACAAAAGATCGAAGGCTGCGAGCGTGAAAACCGTTCGGCCGTGGCTCATCCAATCGATCGGATAAAAAGAACACTGCAATGATTTTATTTATAAGTGGTTCAATGAAGTTTCGAAAAAAAAATAAATAAAACGGATTGCATTACAGTATCACGTGTCCTCTGAGGTTATAGCTATTATTTAGTTCGTGCTTTCCGTGAAATTTTACCCCATTATGTACGAGCGCAGTGCACCAAGTCACCGCCCTAACCATATAACTCGTTTTACGTCGCCAGAAGGGAAATGATAAACTCTTACAGAAGTAGTTAATCTCTTACATAAATAAACGTTACAGTGTTAAATCCTACACGAACTTAATTAAATTAAAAACTATTTCGATTATACTGAATTCCCGGCGGTTGATAAATGATAATTATTATTTTTCAAAATTTCTATAATATTATAATATAGAAAATTTTATTCGGATTTAGTTAATTTCGGATTTTCAGTTTTATCTCTAGTTTTTTTTTGATAATATTTTGGATCAAAAACAGTCAATGCACGTGCTTACTTGCTTAGTGCAGAGAATAATAATTTAAATTAAAAACAAAAAAAAAAAAAATTATAACACCCATAAGTCAGTCATTGTACACATGTCGTTATTGAATTATATTTATCCACTGGTACACAGAATACCTATGTATAAACTGGGCATTCGATAGTGTAGATAAACGAACTTTTTCCGATACATTCGTAGTATTTTATTAGTTGAATAAAAAAAGTTTAGCGAAGAAGATTATGCTTCATTTCCCGGTAAAAAGGATATTCTGTACACAGGAGTTCCCATTTGACTCGATATTGCTACGGGTAATCCAGTGCGTTTTACGAGAAATTGAAATCTCGATTTACGATGGACGATTACGTATTTTGTTTGCTCAAAAAAGAGCGATCGAAATTCAAAATAAAAAAAAAAATTTAAGAAAAGTAAAAAAAAAATAAAACTTTTAATAAGTTTGAAAATATCGCACATTGTTTTCGCACTCAATAGCGCGTTTTATTTTCAAGCGTCCACGTTCTTCACGGTGCCTACACGGGACACTTAGTCATGTACCCGAATCGGAAAAACGCACTAGGACGTACTCCGTCGGTTTAATTTTTTTTTATTAACGTTGATCCGGAAACAAAATTTTTCAATCGTCTGTACAAGTCCACCGTGAACAAACCACCATAACATGGCGGAACGTCACATTGCGATCTTCAAATGCGATTCAAGACGAAACGTTTTTTGACGTTTCCGGCAGGTGACCGTTCTTTGCGATTTCCTGCGTTTCCTGCGTTCTATGTGAGATAGTTTTGATTTGGATTTCGACATAGAATCGAACGGATTTTGGAAACCGAAACGAAACCAAACGGCGTGACAAGTCGATGAGACGAAAGTGTGTCCAACGCGCGACCGATCGTCGCTCCGCTCACTTAAAAATCGCGTTACAATTCATTGAATTGTTCAATATCTGAAAATCTTAAATCCACGTGTAGTTTATCGAACATGAAAGAGATTCACCCAAACTTAACGTTTTCTGCGCTGTTTCCAGAAAGAAAGTATACGGACCATTTTTCTTTGATAGGAACACAATAACAGGAACTTCATACTTACAAATGATTAAGTATTGGCTGTTCCCACTACTGCAAACCGATGGAGATAATTTCATTTTACAGCAAGATGGAGCACCAACATAGTTATGTTTAATACAGTATGTTCTAGATAACAATGAGTACTAATCAGGCAAAGTTAAAATAAGTAATTTCAAATTTAAAATAAAAATAGCAGATATCTTATGGTTGAAATTAGAGTTATGTCAGTTTTGACGACAAATTTTATTTTGTTTTAATATATTGTTATGGGCTACCATGTATTTATAGAAACCGTGTGTGATTATGTAACACGATATTATATGTATTGCGTAAGACAGCATATCGTTATATTTAACTAATTGGTCATAAACCGAGTAATATTTAAAAGATGTAATAAACTGTTAATCCGTATTCCTAGAATAATGAATTAGGTCAAACGAACAAGGCCTATCGCTGCATATTATCAAAACAATAAGTCCTATGACGTCAATGAAGCAATATAAAAGGATGATGAAAACGAACACAAATCAGATAAGTTCTGGTCATGGAACTAAAAGCAACTTTACGTCACTCAGTATCAGAATTTCGTTGAACACTTTGAATTATAAAATAAACGTATTAAATGTATTAAAAAGTTAAGGTCTCATGTTTAATTAATTAAAATTAAATACATCTTCGACTGCTCAATTTGAAATCGAGTCGGTGGCACGTAACAACGGTGAGAAAACGACATTGAAACTCTTCGCGCGTATCGTCCTTAGCCCGTGCTTAGGCTTGGGTACGGCTACTCCGATTGACGACCGTTACTCGGTTACCGCCGTTCTGCACGACGAAACAATTATCGTGGCGAAAAAAAAAATGTTTCCTTTGCGATTGTAACCGACGGGGCGCGTATTAATTTCGTAATCGGCGTCGGCGTTTCCAACGTTCAAAAGTGCATTCGGTTAAATCGATTCATGCGCGGAATAATTTAATCAGCGGAGGACTAAAATCAAAGTATACCCAAGTTTGCATAAAAAGTACTCCTCTCGACGTCACGGTGTAGAGTATAATTGTGTGTGTGCGCGGTGGTAGAAAATTTTAATTCTAACTTCCGGTATCCGAACTTATTTAATCACGTATTTTTTGATAACACCGAAAACGTGTGTCTGCGCCGAGAATTCATAAGTGATGTTCAAAACAAGCTACGGATATGCACGTACCAGCATTTGAGTGTTTCGTAACAACAATTATTATTATCTTTTAAGTATTACTACGTATACATTTCATGTTTGTACCGATAGAGGTGATGCAAGATTCAGTGTTTATTAACAATATGATTTGGACTCTTGGCCGATTGACTGACGAGAAAAATTAACATAATCAATATAATGATACATGAGATACAATGTTATATTACATGTAAATAAGTAGGTGGTACGTGTTTCGTTTAAATTAATCTAGTCACTCTGAAATTTAACCAAGTTATTCCGATGGTTATTTAAACTAGTCGAGCTGTCGAGTTGATCGACGACAAACTAGTCATCGGTTATTGAGATGAACATTTTTAAATTTTTAGCGGTCAAGATACTGCCAAAAAAAAAAAAAAAAAAAAATAATAACTTTCAGTGAAGTCGTGATATCTCCAACTTCAAAAACCGTCAGTAAAGGATTTCCTTACTACCATACCGTAGGTTTTCAACGAATATTTATTATAACTTGAATAATTATTTCAAAAGCATTTGATTACAACAAACTAACTGAAAATTGAGGTACAATTGAAATACACTTTGGAATCGTTTTTTAAAAAATATCTAGACATTTTCGCGTATAAAATTAATTTAATTGATTTACAACCATCGAATCGATCCATATTATCAGCAATCTAATGTGTCAGATGTTTTGGTTTTGCGTAGAATTATTTTGATTGTTAAGCAGACGGCTCTTCTCAAAATATTTTCGGGTTTTTAAATAGGTGAACTTATATTATATTTTCAGTAAACCATTCGAATGCCACTAGTCGTTTGATTTATTTTATCATTTCATATAACGTAAAAATATGTAAACTAAAATAGTATGCTTATTAGCCGTTGGAAAGAATCGGTTATTATCGTCAACAACTTAACTTCGACTACTCTATGCGTTGTACCTATTATTTCGTATCTAATGAGGATTATCACTTTCACCTACATACAAAAATCACCTTTATTTTGAATCTGATATTTTTGTAATAAATGTAAGATCCAATCGTTTCAAAAACAAAGTGTCTTCATTTTAGTAACGATTATTCTCTGCCGGCGATGACCATTTAATTCAAACAGACTAATAAATCCATCACAGAACACGATTATAATAAGCCCTATATTAAGTAATTACAACATTGGGTAGCTTATATTGTTAATTCTATGTGAACATTAAACATCCTTTAATATTCAATAATGGGCCGATGGGTTAATGCCATTAAGTGTGTAGTTGCAAATAATATACAAATATCCAATGATGTTGTTTAAACGTCAGACTACTATACTTTAACACGAAAACATTTTAAATTATTTACTGAATGTATTATATAAGTTTAGAATCTTATAGGTTAAAAAATTTAACATGTTATTAAAAAGAAGTGTGTTCAAAAAATGAAATGTATTTTACAAACTGATCGAGAAGATATATGTCAGATATGACACATTATTAAATTTTATATATGAGTAGATGAAATTGTTAATTATTTATTGTCAATTAAAATATTTTTCACAAATTTAAACAGATTTAACGAAATATTTTAATTGATATATTTATATTTACTGGATTAAAATGTTACTCAATTATAAATCTTAGTTTTTTTTTTTTTTTTACTTAGGGCGTTTATAATTATATGACATTGGATAAAAGTTATTTAAATTTTTAATAAACATTATTTGTTTCATTAACTGCGTGGAAAACTTTCAATTTCAGACAGTTGAAAATGTTTTTTCTTTTAAACAATAGGTATGTATATAGATATAATACCTATAGGATGTAAGTAATCAAAAATAACTAATAAGATTTATATTTTTCGGTTTTCCGTATGAAATTTTGATATTACAGTCAATGCGTCAACGAATCAAAAGACATTTTTTAAAAAATCACATTATTTATAAAATACACTTCGACATGCGAAAATAATTGATTCCATTAAATTATGTCCGATTGAAATTTCGATAATGATTTTATCTCTTCTCAATGTTAAGATAAATCGTGCACCTTAACTTCGATTTCACTGTCTTTCGAGTTTTTCTTCGTAATACCTGAATAAATGAATCGTAATTTTATATTATTTTATTGCATAAATGTTTATTATAATGGTTCAAATGTTTTGCTTATTTGAGTGTGTATGTGTGTGTGTTTATAGATTACCTTTACAATCGCTTTTCGACTTTGTTATGAACATATTTCGTTCTATGAATGTCAATTTCTGTTCATCTAATTGAACGACGTCATCGATATCCGTTTTACCTGGCTTTATCGTGACCTCAAAATAAGGTTTGACACCGAGTCTTATGGATTCAGGATGTACCTGCCAGTAGTCCGTTAGACCAGCTCTTTCAAATATATATTTCGCCTTCCGTTTGAAATCGTCTAACGCTCGTACGAGTTCGCTTTGGTCGGACACGAATTGCGCTTTCATGTCATTGTTCGCGTAATAAATCTTTACATATAAAAAAAAAAAATGATTATAATAATGATATGATATACTTTTGCGAAATAATTCATTGTACTTGGTACGACGATGTAAATGTAATTTAATGTACAATTAATGAAGGTTAAGATTCGTTCTAATGTATCAAACGATGAATGATAATAAATTTTCAATAGTAGCCTAGTTATTACAGTTTTAGAATAATCCTTAATAGATGTTTTTTTCTTTTTTTTTTTTATAGTAAAACCTAATGTAATGGATTTTTACAAATTTGTGATTTCAACATAAAGGGATAAGATAATTAATTGTAACTGAGATAAATACAAATGTTGAAGACTATTTTAGAACACACATCCTCGCTTGAGTTAACAAATTGTTGTTAACTGAAAAGTAGAAAACAAACTATTTAGTGTTGATTAAACCAAAATGTTGTGTTTAAATAAAATAAAAAAATCAGTACAAACTATTAAAACGCTGATATGAAAATGAATGTCGGTCTTTCGTAGTGATTAATAATTTCTATAAATTATGAAAACAATTCCTAATGAAGATCAATATGAATTTAATATTTATATATTCATAATAATTACATTTTATAATACGAATATCGAAACTGGAATATTACAAAAAAAAAAAAAAAAAAAAAAAAAAAAAAAAACATTAACGAGATTGCAGCTAAAACATGAGACTCAAAGCACAAAAACGTCATTTCCTTTTTACATAAAAAATATTAACGAATATCTCGCATTTGAGAGATTAAAAATAAAAAAATTATAATATATGAGCAGACGTAAACTGTTGGTTGTGGCGCATATTTCGAATTTTTTCTCAAATAAAGGGGAAAAAATTATATATTAAACATGGGCCTTTGGAACGTACATAATAAAGGCAGTGACGATCGTATAGAATGTGCGCGAGACACGTACTGACCTACCGTTATGCATTTGTAAGGTCGAGAAGGAGAAAATAAAAAATAAAAGAATCCAGAACCCATGAGTTTCGTCGATCATTCGTAATATTATTAATAAATCGTTTCAATCGGTGAACGATATTTCGCTACAGCGGAACGGGAAAATGACGTGTCTTGTTTGTAAATTTCGCACTATCGTTTTCGAGCGAAACGCTGGCTTATGAACGTTATCTTTGATCTGTCGTTGAGCATTGTACAAAACCACAATTACATTTCCGATTTCAATGTGAAAACCATTTATCGACACATTTCGACTTTTTTTTTTTAACAAATAAACTAACAAAGAATTTATGTTGTTATATACAATAACAAATTTATGCTTAAGGGGATTGCAAGCCATGGTTTTCTTTCTTTTTAGATCACACGCATCATATAAGGATTTTGAAAACTAATTTGTCGTAAATTCTTCATTATATCGACTTTCTTACATTTTGTAAATTTTGTACTAACATTTTATGTTTCTAATTTGTTTAATCCTATTTTATTAAATTTTGGGAGACAAAAAAAGTAGGAAAATCGATCGAAAGAAAACTTTAAGACAAATTTAAATTAGTTATCAAAATCCTTATCGCATCAATAAATCGATCGGTACGTTGGAAATATAAAACGTCTAAATCCCTATATTGCACGTGTAATAAAAAGAGAAATAAAATCTTGGCTTGTAATCCCTTTAACCACGGTCAAATGTGTTGGATAAAACGGTTTTGTCGACGTTGTAATGAATCACGTTTTGTTTACGGTAACTCAGCACTTGTTATTTTAGATGTAATTTTTCAATAACGGTTTATGTACACTGTGACGGCGAGCAATTTACAGTGCACAGTGAACTAATCGTTTGATTTCATCAGCATTTAAAATCAATTGTTATTATTAACTTCTTATCGGTTGTGTCAAACTAACCGGAGATGATGATTTGACAGCATCCTTTAACGATATCGTTAGCGCTTGGATAATATAGTGTTTCATCTCCAAATGACGCCAACACTGAAATAATTTCAACTCATCGGTAGCTTTCAACATCGATGCATGTTCTTTGTGGAGTTTTTTATCCATCCACACTAGATGCTCTTTGGTCACCTGAACATTTAGATCCATACAGGTTTATCACCACAAACGGGCATAACAGCCTATACGAGTTATTACGATAGTTATAATAATTCTCACTTTTAACTTCGGCGGAGGCAATAGTATACTGAATTTCTGTTTTAGCCTCTTGAACAATTCGTTACGTTTTACGTCATCCTGTTTATTTGACCCATTGTCTTGTAGTTCGTCGATAACATGTAAAAAGTCCTCCGATGCAGAAACCTTTTTGTGAAATGACGAATTCGGCGACAGGAGATACGCTAAATCGGTCTCTTCATACCATTTCGTGACCGCGTTCTGGTCTCCGAACTTCACGAACCGGGTAATCGATTAAAATGAGTTATTAAAACAAATAATGATTTCGCTTCAAAGTCGTAGTGCCATACCTCTTCTTCGGCTTCAACGGCATCGATTTCGTCTTCCGTAAAAAACTGACATTTAACGTGTGGCTTTTCGTCGGTTAGTATTTCTTGTTCGTCTTGGACGTCCACCCATTCTTCGTCGTCGTGATAATCAACGACAGCATTTTTCGCTAGTTCGCTGTTCAAGACTGTTCGTATTTTCTCTAAATTGTTTTCGAAATCGTTCAGCAACTTGATCAGGAGCAATTGCTGCTTCTCCAATTCAGCTGTCTCAGGTTTGCTTGGTTTAGGTATCTTGAAAAATGTAAACAGATGTCATTCTATTATTACTATTCCTCGGATACCACAGACGCTCGTCACCAACCTTCTTCAGGTCCTTGATGTTTTCTTGGACCTTGTTTATCTCGTCGACCGTATCGTTGGCTCGTTTTTCCAGCACGTTCAGTTCGTCCGCCGGTGCTTTAATACAATACGGAACCGGCGACTCGTTTTTCCCGACCACGAAATCCTAAACGCGAAGTTGATATTATACTCTAACCGTTAACCATTAATCGGTTGTCAATACGTTACCGAGTACAGAGCGTTTTCAGCGAGATCGCTGCCATCTTCGGTGGGAAGCAATAAAGCTTTGATCAATGGGAATAACGGTGGCTCCGTTACCGTTGGTGGAATTACGTCAGGTTGTACGACGACTTTTTTTTTTCGCCAATTTCGCTTTATTTTTATTTGATTTCTTACTTGATTTCTTACTCTTGTTTGGTTTTTTATTTTTTTTACCTTTATTTTTTCCTGTATTTTTGGTCGGTTTTGGTTTTGGTTTTGGTATTACAAGCAATTTTGGTTGTTTACAATTAATTAAGAATTCGTTAAAATGCACGGAGCCTTCTGGACTAGGTATCGTCGCTACAGTAGTTTCCTTGACTTTCGGTTTATTTTTAGATTTTTGTTTCGGTTTCCCTTTTTTTGCCATTTTTCAAGTTCAATAAAAAATAAAATTCGTATAGAAATGTTATGCTTTCAAATTATATGTGCATAAATTTACCATTAATTTAGTACATAAGAAATTGATGTAATAGTATATTTAATCATAGTATATTTGTAACCATAGTATTCCTATTTAACTATAATATTATAAGAGTCATTTTTAATTAAGAAAAACGTATGAGAAACTTTGTATTAAATTTTCGAATTTTTCTTTTGTGTAAATCATAATATTTGATCGATATCTTACGAAAAAAAAAATCTAAGAAAACATGTTGTTTTAAAATATCTATAAATACCATATAAAAATTCAAAATCCAATCAAAAAGTATTTATTAGTATTCAGTGACTATATAGTCATGTCACTACGATGATTTTCCAAGAACAATACTGTTTTACGGAAGTCTATGTTGTACATTGTTGTACAAAGAACGACAATATCAGTACGACGCGTAAATAAGCTCTTCGATATGAATTGTTTTTTCTATAACCAGGACAACCTCATTCATCTCTCAAAGAATTCCATTAAATATCCTAAAAAAAATTTACCACAGACGCGTGTAAGGAAACTTTGGTAGGATACTGAAACGGTAATCGTTACCAACAATGGTCATGATTTACTCCAAATATCCAACCCAGTACTATTCAAATTGGGAGCTGTGGTCCTCTAGGGTCATGAAATATTTATTTTACTTAAACTATTTTCTTTAGGTCTTAATATATTTATATTTATAAATGTATAAAGTTGAAAAAGTTGAATATATTAATAAAGTTTTTTCAAAGTACTTTTATATTAAAAAACATTAATTAACTAGGTATACAAATTAATAATTAATTTTTGTGAAATATTACATGAAACTTTAATATATAATTAAGAAAAAAAAACAGTTAATTATTTTGATTGAGGGAGCCTTGATAGTTTCACATTAAATTTAGGAGTCTCTATGACAAAAGGGTTTAAGAAGTACCGATCTAACCGATGTCGAAGTGCGTGTAGAATAAATAAATGATTACGTGCTTGTTAATTGTTTGTATTTTTACGTAATATAATGGATCGTTGTGTGGCTGTCGTCTGTATATAATGAATCATTGTTATGACAGCAAAGCACAATAAATACGTATTGAGGACATTAAGACAAGACGTGGTGAGTAGTTAATGTTTAACGAGAAATTGAGTGACGTGCCACGCGTTACTTTGCATTAACTTCAAAACCATTCCGACAAAATTCAGTCGCAAATATTCAAAGGGGTTTGTTGTACAGGTACTTATCTAATATGCACATTGTTTAAACATTGTCGCGGTCGTATACTCGCCAAATGTTACTAAACATAATTACGTGTAAATATTCTCAAAGTTAATGCAATTTACGAGTAGTAGCTAATTAATTTAAGAGGACTTTCCGCATTCGTACACTCACAGATGATTTAATGTAACATAAAAAATACGACTTAATGCGTTATGTACTTTGGAAGAATTAAACACAAACACGAGTTTAATCTTATATATGTATATATTATATTATTATTACTTGCTTGTAATATATATTTAAATAAGTCTCGAAACTTTTTCGGCTGTGCGAATCATTAAACTGAAAAAATAAAAATAAAAAATCGTAACCAATTGTATGCAGATCCATTTTGGGGTAACGCCCGTTATATTTTAAATCATTTCGGGGTAAGGATTTTGCGAAAAAAAAACTACTTAAGAGTGTGTAAAATATTAAAGAAAATATTAGGAAAAAAAAATAAATGCATCTGCTGTTGGTAAAGACTATGTAATATGTTCGGACGTCCAAAGCATTCCGTAAACATTTTTGGTTTCATTATTGATTTCTTCATAATTTTATGTCTTTTAAAAAAATAATTCGAGTATTATAACCAATAACGTTTAACAAAAATGAGTATCAAATTATTATATAATTTGTCGAAATAAAGTTAAACAAGATAACTGTAATATATCTATTATTTGAAATTGCGTATTTTTGTGTTCCAGCAATGAACTATTACAACTTTTTCTATTCGTTAGAAATAAACATATTATTATGTTGAATGTGATATCAATACCCAATTCTTGAGACAGGTATTTTTAGTTAGGACCATGTTTCTATGTAGCCTACCCCACCATCACTACTGTGCAAATATCACATACAATTTTATAAGTTTTTTAATGTAAATTTATAGAAAATAAAAATGTAATGGAATATAATAAAAAATAATATAAAAGAAAACGTTAACATTTTAACGTAAATAAACATTTTCTATTAAATATCAGTCCACCAGCAATATAATTTCTAGCGAGTTACTTAATTTTCTACACGATACAACAATAATAGTCACTCTGAAATAGCAGGCGAATAATCAGAAAACGATACAGCGATACGATGTTGTTGCGTTAAAATGTCAGCCCACGGTTTCTTAAGAACTAATTTTAATAGAAGATAGATGTCACGATAGAAAATCGGAAGACTTTGAAACAAATGAAAACACTAAAATGAAGAAATTGTGTGTCTAAAAATCTGACAGTCGATGTAGAGTCAGTATGGCTTAACTCAAATTTAATTAATTAAATCAGTTTATTTCAATGATTATATTATTTTTATTGATCATTATAGTTTTCATCTCCAATTAAATTACATAAACTGTAGTATTATGACAATATTTTGAATTGTATAATTTGTTCTCGTACAGATACCAGTTAGATCGGACCAAGGCCGGATTAAGGGGGGTCTAGCCGAGATGGCAGCACCGGGGCCCTCTCGAGTACCCAAGTAAAAGGGGCCCAAACAATTTTAAGCGGATGCACATTTTTTATCATACTAAAATTAGTAGTTGTATAGACATAAATTGTATATACCTATTAATTTTATAATTTTAAAATGCAATTGGCAATTTGTGAAATAGTTAAAAAAAATGTATCGTTCTGCGAGCGTAGCAAGCAACTTTATAAAGCATGTTTTGTCAAAAGAGCTCATATAAAATTTCAGTATCGGGGCCCGATAAATGCTTAATCCGGCCTTGGGTTAGACCACTAAAAGTATTTAAATTCGCTGTTTCGAATGGATGGAACTTTGACACAGTACCTACTCCCATAATCCTTTATTATCTGTACAATCGAAGATGGCTCAGGTTATAGACGGATATTGTTACGGATAGTTTAAGCCACCTCTAAACAATTTTCAAATAATTTTCCACACAAATCGAGAGTAGTGGAATTCTCTAACTTTTAGTTTTTTGCCTGAAAAAATACATAATTAAATTGAATATTAAATTACTACAGTTACTAAATTACTATAGTTAAGGTATTTAACATTACTATTATTTGCAACGGTAGTAACTAAATTAAGAAGTAAAAACATAATATATAACATACATAGGCGTGCGCATGGTGAGTGCCCCTAGAAATGTTGTAAATGTATCCCTACAATTTAAGTCTAAGTGTAATGGGATTCGTATTTTAACTAATGTTGCTCAAATTAAATGTAATTTATTGTAAAATATTTGGTAAAAAAATAAATCGTTTCGTAGTATAAAATAAAACTAAATTTTCTAAATTTTCACACAAAAACTTATTATAACAATAAAACAGCTAGTGTATGTTCAGTAGTAATGGACTATAAATGTAAAAATCATGAATAATTGAAACTATCTGAGAAAAACATACAAGATTCAAGGAACACATATTCATTGAGACTAATATATCAGATTAAAAAATTAAAGTTATGTTTATTTAATTATTTATACATTATAATTTATCAAATATACCTACACGTTTTGTTTAGGGGTGGACTGTGATTGCGCCTAAATACCGTATTTGTGCCTATATGCAAAAATCTCGATTGCGCTTAATAAAATTAAAATACGTTAAAATATTTGTTAACTTTACAAATCAATAAATTTGGCAACAACGTTTTCCCAACCATTTTCATTTTTGAACCACTGTGCAACATTGCGAAATTGAATGTCTATATCAGTTGTAACTCGACAAACCTTCATAGATACTTATCTTTAATCATGTCTAACTTTTTATCTTTGCTGCAGATAATTTATATTACACCTATACAGTTGATATACGGTATTTTACGACGGTATTTCTGAAATTCCGACCACAAGTTAGTCAGTTGTTACCGTACTTCACTTAATTAGACATTTCTGTTTGGTGTATTTTTGTTTCAAAAATGACAGAAAATAAAATTATATTTGCAAAAAGTGCAAGTAACAATTTTAAAGATTTACTTACTATCGACAATTTTAAATTCAGAAAAGTTTATGAAACTATATCTGGTAATATAACTTGGCGTTGTACAATGAAATCGTGTTTAGCAAGACTAATTAAAAATTGAAATGTAACCATGAGTAGCAATTTAAATCATAACCATAATACTGATGAAAAAAAGTTAAATCGTCAAATTATTCGAAGTGTATGAAGAAAAAAGCCAAAAACATGACTGAATGCTCAATTAAAATTATACGTTCGGAAATTACAAAGAATAGTTTTGACATGTTAGATTACAGTGATGTTAAATTAATTCGTGACCGAAAGTACCCGTGTAGAAAGATACAAATATATTTTTGAAGTTCAAGAATTTTTACTATCAAAAAATATGCTATCATATAAAGGAGAATCAATGATTGCAGTAAATGACATAGAAAAAAAAATTGTAATTTTTACATATACCACAAATTTGTAATTTCTAAGTTTGGTTAAAACTATATACGTCGATGGTACATTTACTTATTGCACACAATTTTTTTGTCAACTTTTTACAATTCATGGGTTTTATAATAATCATTACATACCTCTGGTGTTTTGTTTGTTACCATCAAAATGTAGTGAAGTAAATGAATATATAGTCGAAAATATTAAGCGTTTATGTTCAAATTTAAACTTTGAGTTTTCTCCTGTTGAAATATATTCTGATTTTGAAAAAAGCATTTTAAACTCTGCATCTAATATTTTGCCAGAAATAAAACTTTCCACCTACAGATCTACAGATTTGACTTGGGGCAATGTTGGTTCAGAAAACTTCAAAGTCTTGGATTAACAAATATATATATAAATATAATAGTCCAGAAGGAAAATAGTTACATTTGTTTAGGTCTTCTATTTTACATCCACAAGAAGTATCAGATTGCTTTTTGGAATTAATGTCTGAAATTCCAGCAGGAAAAATACAATCATTTGCTGATTATTTAGTTGATAATTTTATTAATGAAGATAGAATTTGAGTCTAAAGATGAATTTGAGAAATAATTCGGATATGAAGCAGCTCCAGCAGGATTGTTTGTTGACCCTCATCTTCCATTTTTAGCAACAACGCTAAATGGTCTTATTGGGGATGATTCAATTATAGAAATTAAATGCCTATTTTCTAAAAAAAGATTTAACTCCTCTTGTTGCATATAAAGATAAAAAGTTAAACTTTATGTATATATAATCGGGTAACCTATTTTTAAAAAAAATTAATTTTTATTAATACCAGACACAAGGGCAGTTGCATATAACAGACCGAAAATATTGCTACTTTATTGTATGAACACTAAAAGGTATACTGTACGTACTATTTATTATTATTTAATTATTGTAGTTTTTTTTTAAAATTATTTTTATAAGGAATTTGTGTGGATAAAATCGAACGCGATAATGATTTCTGGCGTAATAGAATGGAGCTGATTTTATCAGAATTCTATATTGAATACATAGTGCCAGAAATAGTGAATCTTTGATATATAAAAAAAATAAATACAAAACATATGCAACGTACCAATGATTTGTTTATTTTAAAGTTATTAAATTTTGAAAAAAAAATTTAGTAGATATAATAGTAGGGTAGTCGTCTTATAACTATTAAATTATATTAAATTGTATGTACAACGAAATTATGTGGGCCAACGCGATTACAGAATACGGATAAACATTATTATTTTAAAATTATTTTATTTATAAACAATATTGCGATAACGATGCGACTAGGGTCTATGACAGAGAGGAAGGTGGTTGTACAACCTCACTAACACTAATGATCATTTACTATGCACACACATGTAATGCATGCATACAAGCACTAAAATAATTGCCTATACTGAACCCCTTAAAAACCGACCGTTGGCAATCCCCTTGAAACGAGTTTGTGATTAAACGAGCAGCATCGTATCGAAAAAATAAAGCATAATGCATTGAAATATGTGTTGAATTTCAATTAAAAAGTTAATTCAAATCGAAAATTCGAACACCGTATTCGTGCGCCCGTCATGTTATTTTACACAATGTGAAATCGGTGCACCATAACGTTAATGTCGATGAAGAATCAACGTTTACTCATAATATTTAAGGTGATATTAAATTCATCACAACTTTTTTTTTTAATTTCTTTTTAGATTACGTATACGTACGTATTAGATAGCTATTAGTCGATCTCGATTTTTTTTCATATTACGTAATTTCGTATCGGTCAAACGTAATAATGAGTATAAACGATGGCGGCGCGGCGGTTTTCGTCGAGTATATTTCTATACATATATATAGTGTTGCGGAAACGGACCGATTGTAAAACCGCGGACGGACGTTAATGGCGTTTTATGATTGGTGAAATCATATATGCGTATAGTGTTTGGTGTTGTAACTGTACAGAGTACACCTACAATTGATGCGTGGAAATTAATTTCGAAACAAATCAAAATGTTCAATAGCGGTAAAATTATGTGCACAAACGATATTCGCAACCGATGGGGTTTGTGTTTAGAGCAAATACATATGCACGAATCGGTTTTCGTGTAAATCAATGTTGTTTTGATTATTATTGAACCAATTATAGTACGATTGTAAGAGAAAAAAAATTTAAAATATTAACGTAACGAGCTAGTACTGAGTACTTAACCAACTGTTAAACCATGTCTACAATTCAGAGTCCATCCCTTGACGGACACTTCGCGCAGAGACAGATTTATAGTTCAATCCCAACACCAGCTGTCTCTGACTACTCAATACAGAAATAAGGGTCAGTGATGGCTATCCTACAACTCGAGTGTATCGACGGAGGAACGTCATTTAATGGGTAAGTGCTTGCAATGTGTTCGAACGGCTGTGTACGTAATACACGTAAAGAATTAAAAAAAAAATATTCTTGCATATTAAAAGAATTACTTTTATTGGTGGCTGGGTGTTCACAGATTTTAGTAATTACGCATGGTAAATTTACTGTTGTCACCAGTGCGTCGCGTACGGTTAAGAATAGACAGTGATCCACTGTCCGGTGGTACATATATAACATTTCATACGTTTACCAACACCGGGCGTAGGGTGCTAAAAGTGAACGTTCATCTCTGTTACTATAGATCAGTGACGACGTCCAACCTTTTTTCCTCGGCGGTCCACTTTGGTAAACAATTATTTTGAAGCAGACCACCAAATATAAAAGTACGAACAATATCAATATAAATCTAATAGTGTTATTTCGTTGCACATTGTAGCGCATTTAAGTTATAACCAAAAAGTACATGAGTATGATAATAATAATTCAATAACATATCGCACAATTACGTCATTTAGATACAATCGAACACGCTGATGTCGTACGTAAGTTGCGTGATTCAAATTACAATTTTAAAATAGCCTCACGTAATCATTTAAGAACTTAAATTGCTTAGACGTTTGCGGGACATTTGAATAGCACATAGGAATCAAAAAAAAAAAAAATTAATAACTGTACGCTGTGAATGAATATTAACGTGTGTAATATTATATCCATACATAATAATAATGATATTAATTGTATTTTTCAATTGTGTATAGATAAAAACTAATTTCAGAATTTGCATCTACAAGAAAATTGATTTTTTTTTAGTCCAAACAATACCGTAACACAGCATCAAATCTCGATAACACACATTGTAATAATTCCACCATCAGAAGTTTGAATCAATGGACTATTAGTAATTATATATATAGGGTAAAAATAACTAATATTTATTTAAAACCCGATGTGGAGGATTCGCGGGAACCGAGTTAACTGTTACGAGGGAGTTTTTTTTTTTTTTCAAAACTCTGGTATTGTTACTATTTATACATGAATTATATTTCCACGAAAAGTTCGGTAAAACAAAATCTAAATATAAAATTTAAAATGATGATTTATTATGACGGAATGCGTTGAACGCAAATGTGGAATGTGGGACTTGAACGTCTGTTTTTATTCCTACCTTTTTTTATATATCGTATTAATAAAATCTTCCTTTCCATTCAAAACCATAGTGACCAAATTCAATATATTCTCGAGTGAAATAGGGGACGGCAATTTTTTTATTGTTTTTTATGGTATGATATATAATAGTCGTATTTTTTATCTAAATCGAATTGTGGCTATCCTTTATCGAATAAATAGCAGCTTTTGTGCTTATTTTTATGAATAATTACTGAATTCAATAAAATAATCCATAAATAAAAATAATACAATAAAACAATAGTTATTAGGCGCTTACTTTATTGTATTGGTTTAGTCGTAAAATGAAATTACACAAAATTAATGCTGACTTTCAATTTTAATGACTTTATTTTATATTTGCTTTCGTTAATCTGGCCCGTCAGATTTGTAAAGTTCTATAAATCGGTCCTCTAGTTCCTTCGAGTCGCCCGTACCTGTTATTCAACATGTATTCCGTCCATTTGGTGTACGGTCAACGAGCTACTTGATTGGTTCAAAAATATACGTCAATTGGTACGCACTTATTTGGTATCATCACACCGGTACGAGCGTTGGAATCGCAAGCAAAGTGAAAACACGCTCTTAAAGGAAAACAATTAAATTTTAATTAAAACGGTGACACGGCACAAAAAACATTACCCGTAGCAATAACTTGTCAATAGTTTTTTTTTGTATATACATTTTTCTCTTTTTTTACCGTACCGGCGTCCACGTCGTTCCATTTAATTAATTTCCTTCTGATCGTTCTCATTATTTCGTTTACTCGCAACGAGGATTCGCGCGGACGAAATAAAAATAAAACGTAAAACGCACCTATGCGTTTATAAAATCGTCCGAGGAGTTGTGTGGCCGTAGACGATCGAGTTTGAATGACGCGTACGTTGCGGGAAAAAGGTCCGTAAAATTAAACATCAAGTATTCGGCCCCGTTAACGTTGTCAGCGAGTCCGTTTTTTAATCTCGTACCGAGTGCGTGTCCCAGAGCAGGTGGGGTTAGGTTACCCGTAGAAAAAAAAAATGAAAAGAAAAAGTGCGTTAAATTAGTGCTTATCTGTCCGTCTGCAGCGCACTGGCGAATAATACCGCATTATACACGCACGCACTCGTCCGACCATTTGGACGTGTAAGGGAGGATACATGACGAGTTTTGTACGTGTGTCTTTTAATTCGAAAAACGAAAACAATTAATATTAAATCTCGAACATTTCGCTTGGTACAACTTTTAGAACCGGGCGGATGCAGAACACATATTATGTCCGATGGTTTCTTGTACTAAGTCGAAAGATTAGCAGTAGGATAAGATTTTCGTTAAAATATAAATCCACTTGTGTGTACAGTCGAGTGTATTAGAAACATAGTATTTCTTATGAATTCGAAACGTGCAAATATGTGCAACACACAATTTTGTATTTAGATTCTTAATTGTCTGAAACAAATGTTGAGCTCGTATAGGTATCTCTAGGACTTCTAAAAAAAAAAAAAAATGCAAACGCTAGAAGTATGAACCCTGGACATAGATACAACCCTTCAAGTCATCACAAAATATACTGATGTCAACTAATTATTAATACAATATTTTTAAAAATATATAATAAAATAAGGCAGTTCAATATCTCTGAAGGGTT
The DNA here is from genome assembly GCF_003268045.1 of Sipha flava. NCBI lineage: Eukaryota > Metazoa > Arthropoda > Insecta > Hemiptera > Aphididae > Sipha > Sipha flava. The sequence continues at coordinate 144,490 of NW_020272924.1, forward strand.
TCATATTTTCACAATGTAAAATACAAAATACAAATTGTGAATTTAGTTTTTAATAAAAAAAATAATAATAATAGTAATAATAAAAAGTTATAGATTTCATCCTTCATTGTTGTATATATTCAAATCAGGAGGCAAGTGCAAAATAAATAAATCAACATAAAGTAAATTTGAACAGAAAAATAAATTTTAAATAAAGAATATTAATTAAACCATAATGTTGGTATTATCAGACTATGAGCGTCACATCGACTTGTTTTTTATGAAAATCTACTGTTTATATTGTAGTTATTTCATGCAAATAGTCTAACAAAAAGGGTTATAAAAGTTTTATAAAAATGGTATATTTTTGTAATGGCGGATGGTAGAACATAAAAAGGAACATCTTAATATGCTGGAATAAAAATGAATTATTATTATAATCGGTATAATATAGTCACCACTCCTTATTATAATAATATGCTAATATATTAATACTACTAGTCTTGCGCGATATTAATACCCGCTATCGTAGAACCTTTTTTATAATCAAGTAAACGCATTACCATAAAAGTGTAATGAAGTGATTAAATATAAATAATTTATACTTTGTGACAGCGAATAGGTAATCATTGTTTACGGATAAGCTCGTAAAAACTCGTATAATTTTTATCAAACTGCAAACATTATAAATACTTTTTTTTTTTTTTTTACTATAATTTTCATAATAAATGCCGAATATCTATAAATGAAAGAATCTTCACAAGCATCACGATTATCACGTAATTTGCGTTTTACATATCATATAACATTTTAGACCTCTTTGTTGTTATTTCGAATGATTCGAATTCAAACAATACGACAGTGATTTGATTTATTTGACGCGATAGCACGCAACTATAATAATAAATGTAGTTCGATCAATCTTTGAAGTTCGGCTTTTTGGCACCGCAAAAAGTGTCGTGAAACGGGTGAGCGGAATGTGATATTTACCCGAATAAGGTACTTAATAAGGTAAGGTTTTTTTTTAAATATAATAAAAATAATATTAAACTTATCATTCGTATAAAAAAACCTAAAACGGCTATCTCATATTGTGCATAGCTGACACGGTTAGTTACTCGTAAATTTAGTTTCACGATTATCCATCGCGACTGCAAAAACTTTGCTTGACTTTAATATTTAATTTAATTAAAATAAAATTTATAATAATTTAATTTTATTCAATATTTCCGTCTCCCTACATATGATATCACATTGCCTCCCCCATGCCGATCATTAAACACGGCTATGCGTACCAACGTCTGTATATCTGTTCCGTTTTGTATACGCTTCGGGTTGACGGCCGTCAGTTGAGAGGAGCCTTTTGTGCAGTCGGGAAGTTTTGGTTGTAAGCAATAACACTAAAATTAATTAATTAATAACTCTAAATTCGATCGCGATCCGAAATGCGAAACGAATAGCGCATTTCCGGTACCTACTGGGTGTATCAGTCTAAGTACAATTTTAATTTTATTTTGGAAACAATTAATCGTTTGAAAATATTTTTAAAATCATTTCACAACCGCCATGTGACGTTGTAAATTTTACAAAACACTTGTCCGTTTTGTTCGAAGCTTAAACCCGAGTGTTTTTGGAAATCGCCAACAGTTTCCGTCTAAGCTCTAGGGCCCCACGAGAGTAATACGTGCTCCGCGGGCACGCATAAATTAAATCGAGTTCAAGTATTGTTATTGGATGAACCATTGCATTTACATCGATCGCGTATAATTCCTTAGTAATATATACAACAATAATAATAGTAATGCATTACTTAAATCTACGTACAAGTCACAAAAGCGCATAAAAGCGTTGAATAACTATCTGCCGTCTGACTAAATATTACAGTACGCTGATTAACGGAAAAAAAAGAAAACAATGTCGCATTGTTCGCATTAAAAATAGTATAAAGGCCTACTTACAGAGCATTCAAATATTACGTCGGTACATTTTTTAGCATTTTACCTCCCCACAGCATACTACTACCGCAACTCCTACTATCCTACATTACGCACGTATTAATTTATATTCCACTAAAACTATTTTATTCTTCCTAGATATATGGTACTCAAACATTATATTTGATATTTAGCTCTCCCGTTTAAGGTACTGTCACATTTTTCAAACCCTTCCCCCTTGGTTTGCTGGTATAATATTTGAATCAATCCCTTAGTGATTATGATTTTATTTTTATTATTTAAATTCAATATTTTGTGCACGTGAATATTCTAATGAAATTAATATTATTATTAATAGTATTAATATTAATTTTAATATTAAAATTAATTATAAACCAACGATTCATCATTTTTTTTTTCTAATGTGTCATGATTTCAAATTGACATTCTATGTATTTTTTTTAATTTTTTGCATTTTTATGATTATATTTCAGTTAGGAAAAATAATTTTTGTCGGTCCTCGGGAAACGCGTCACTACTGCTTGGGGGAACGGTTGAAAACGCTGCGACCGGTACCAGGGTCTCGTGTACTAGGTGTTAGTTTTCCATCGCGTCGAGCCGCTCACCGGGTGACCGATCGAAACCACACGCAAGTTCCTGGTACGGTCGCGATCGTTTCTGTATGTCACCACGCTTGAACATAATTGTTCTTTTTTTTAACCGATATCAGCCGTGGTAAAAAATGGACTTTATTGCAATAATTGCAATTATAATTATGATAATTATTATCATTTATAAGTGGCCATCGTCGCCCAGCATTGATCGATTAGTGACGTATTCACGATTTTACTGACTACTTACTATTCACTACGGTAATTCACATATTTTTAGTTAATTAGGTCGTTCGTCCAAAATTAATAGAATAAGGATATAATTTACCGCTATCAAGGATACTACAATTGGGAATTTTAACATTCACCAAGAAAAGAGTAATACTATATAATTACAAAATGCTTATAGATAATAAAGGAGGGAATATATGCCATTTTGGTTGAGGCAATAGAAAAAGTTTTATAAAAATAATATGGTAAATCAGACTTAACGTAAAAATATTAATAATACAAGAAAACTACCATGTATCAAAAAAAGAGCACTGCCTAGTAATTAAATAATACTTTAATATTGGAACTTTTTATTAGTCTTTTTAAAATTGATTTTGAGCAATAAAAAATATCATTATTTTCTAATACCCATTATATACAAATTATTAAAGAGAATTTTCCGTGACTCGGACGATGAATTAAGAAATTAATTTATTCAATTCAAGGTTTTATACCAAGAGTTTCTAAAAGATGCCTATGAAAATAATGATAAAATTATATCTCACAAAAGATGGATGTACCAACTTTTCTTTGAAAAAAACATAACATTGTGAATAAAATTAAAATACAAATAAATTACGAAGATATTGCATGTAATTACGAGCACAAATTTTAGACGTAAGTCTATCAAAGCTTAAATATTGAAACCTAGTAATTATTAAGCTGTATGATTGTAGACGTATGTAGACCTATATTTCATGGAGTACCTACAATAAATTTGGGCCCTATCTTAACAAAACATGTAGGTATATAGTATAAGTTATAATGTATAATTAATTAAAAAAACATAACTTTAGTTTTTTATTTAATATTGGGGTACATTAGTCCCAGTGAATATGATTTCCTCAAATCTCATATAGTTTTCTCAGATAACTTCAGCAATTGTGTATGATTTATACTTTTGTAGTCCATTATTGCTGAACATAAAATAACTGTTGCATTATTTGTTTTCGTGCAATAAGTTTTTGCACGAAAATATAGAAAATTTATTTTTATTAGTGTATAACTAAACATCATTTATTTTTTACTAAATATTCAATAATAAATTATATTTAATTTGAATAACTTCAGTTTAAATATGGGCTTTTTACTCTTAAACTGAAAGTTTAACGTTCCATTTACAACATTTCAGGGGATGCCCAGGTGCATCTGTCACTCCCTGTATGCACGCCTATGTATATTATAATAATATATATATATATATATATATATATATATATATATAATAATATTATGTTTTTACTTATTAATTTTATTATTATCATTGCAAATAATTATAGTGTTGAATATCTTAACTACCGTGTGGTAATTTAATATACACTTTAATAGTACATTTTAAATGTTTTTTTTTTATCAGGCAAAAAACTAGAAGTTCAAAGGTTCCACTATACTTGATTTGAGAATAAAATAATTTGAAAATGTTTTAGAGGTGATTTTATACCATCCTCTTTTGAAGAGTATATATTAGTTAGAAGACCCAAATACAGTTTGAGATTAGGAAGAAAAGCGGAAAGTCCATTTTGAAAACTCTTTTACGATTTCTATTGTAAGAAGTAACTAAAAAAAAAAAAAAAAATGAGAGAAGAATTAGCTTTTTAAACTTTAGTTTAGTCTCTCTTACCCTCTGTTTTATGCATATGCATTTCTTATTTTCTAAAATTCAAAAATTTGTTGACTGATATTATTTCAAACATTGTTTTGGATTCAAAATTTTTTGATCGTTAATCTTTTTATCGGTTGCCGGACGAGACTTGAATAAAATCAAAATACTTATTTAAAACATTCTTTTAACACCTGATTCTCAAGAGTATCGAAAATAAAATAATTCTATTCACGATTGTTAACCCTGCGACTATTGTTAATAGATAAGTTTTTTATCAAGATACTACTATAAAACGAATTCCGGCATTGTTTGGACGCAAAAAGTACACAAAGTACAATAAGTATTTTTTTTTCTTAAATCGTTTTATAAAAGCAACGGTTTTGATTAACGCCTCGAAATAATAGTATAACGTAGTGGTTATCCAAGTAATTTTTTTGATCATATATAACGCGCAAAATCCTCGTTTTTTTTTTTTTTTTTGTTTTTTTGTTTTCAATCTTCCTGTATCCCACAGGATTTGACAAATCCGATGCTCGTATTTTTACGTGATCCAAATATTTTATATGTTTTTATATGTATTACTAAACTCGGACGACGTGACGTGTAAATTATTCAATTTATATTGAAACTACGCAGGAACGTAACCACGTAACATTTTACGGGAAAAATAAAGTTTAACGTATTGCCCGTGACCGTTTGAAAATAAATAAAAACACATTTTATTTAGAAAAAGTCATCGTCGGCACACATAGTTATATCATACTCCTGTTACAGTTAAATATTTGATTTGGTCGTAGAAAATATTCCAATGCCAATATTACAGTTGTTGACATTTATTTAATTTCTATTCTCCTTCATTTCCATCATAAGAAAATAATTGAAAATCATTATCTAAGCCGGGTCAGTAGAATTATCCAGAATTTGTTTTTTTTTTTTTTTTTTGCGGAGGGGAATAAATGTTTAGTAAAAATCTGTCAATTTAACATAACTTCAGCACAAAACCTCAAGCTTTTTAAAGAACACCATTATTTGTATTAAATTTGAATTACTATTATATTATACCTACGAGTAGAAAGTATTAGTGTATTGTGTAACTAAATCTAATCTCCTTGTTTCTTTTTTTTTTTTGAAATGCTTACGATAGAAAATAAAATATAGGATATGCCAAATTAGTGATATAAAAAGCTTTTGAGTGGTCCACCCTCCTTAATACCTTAAATTATTTTAAAGTTCTCATGACTCAGGTCATTGATGAACATACGCGAATACAGAATATTCATATAATAATCCATCAACTAAATATACCGTTTCGACGAAGATTCACAAATATAATTAGAAAAACGCATGTGAATTTTATTTCACTTACCTACCAATCGTGTATATTATCAAATAAAACGATCTAATGAGCTGCATACGCTTAATTAATTTAAATTTTGGATACAGTTTTGTTGAATATCAGTTGTTCAATACATTTTATACGTTTTAGAAAAATATTTTCAAAAATATATATATATTCAAAAAATATATTCAATGACTACAATAAAGTGAAGAGTAGAATTTATATTTTAGATGGTTTTAATGGTTATAATTGTAACACATTTATATTGATTTAATTTATCACATAGATTTGAAATAGCCGTGATTATATTAACACAATTCGAGCATTTTATTATTCATGGGAAGGATAAAAAACACCGAATATTCGGATTAGCATTAATTTTCTGAAAGCCTAGAGTCAATAATAAAAGTACCTTAATAAAGTATTAGTAAATTAGTAATAGTTATTATAAAGGACAATTTATTCTATTTTCCTGTTCTTATTTAATAAAAGTGTTGATTGTTAAAGAATATTAATAATTTAGTCATTCTTTAAACAGTAAAAATTCTCGTGGATAGTTAAGAAAAATGCAGTAAAAAAAAAAAAATTCAAAACTTGCTAACGACTCTATTGTAAAGAAAATTATTCTTGTTGCATTCGGTTGCTTAGTGTATGTATGAAATAAATTAAATTAAAAAAATTATATGTATTGTTTAAAGCAGGGACTGGAACCTTGATGTTTTTACCGATTCTGGTTTTGGTTCTTAGAAAATTAAGAATTTCGATTCCGGTTCTTAGATATTTAAGTTACATAAAAAAAATTTTAAGTTGATAAAATTAAAAATTCATTTAAAACAATAATTTTGTCAGTCTTAAGTTGTAATTGACTTTACATACAATGGTTGTTTTTAAGAAATTTAATTGTAACCATTAATGTGTTATTACTCATTAATGAATTATTTAAGTCTTTTAATTTTTTTTTTCCGTAGCCCATTAACAAAACTTAGGATCTAAAAATTAATTATTTAAATAATAAAAAAAACAAGTACAATATAATACTAATAAATTGTACCTAGTAAAAATGTAATAACAACTTAATAAGCATTAATAAGATAAATTAAAAAATTACTTGGATTTAAAATTTAAAAAACTCACTTAATATAATTTTCTTTTACAAACCACAATGCATTAACTACAATCTTAATTGTTATTTTTAATGACATTTATTTAATAAAATTATATAACTTAAAATTAAAATAAATATAAAAGTAACTTCTTTTTTATATATCAAAGTATAAAATATAAATTATAAACAAAATATATTTTTTGAATTGATAAAATATAAACAATAAATGTAAAATTGTGTTTTAATTTTTTAATTTTTGTCTTTTAGAACTGCTTGAAGTTTGACTATTTTCTACTTTCATAGTTTTTTCAAAATATGAAACGGCATATTTTTTTAATCTAAAATTAAGAACAATATTACGTTTTAATATATTATTTTAATAGGTATATAATTTAATTTAAAAAAAAAAAAAATATACTATAACTACAAATTAATTACTTACACATTTGTGCTATTATTTTTTTCAAATAATCTGTTAGTACGAACAAATAATTGATCTTCTAAGTTTTCCGCAGAAATTTTACATCTATATGGAGATAATACAAATTTCAGTCCAGAAAACAATCGCTCAACACTCATTTGAGTAGCAGTACAGAAAATACAACATTCGATAACTGTAAAAGTTCTGGATGAATATTACTTTTCGACTTCCAAAATTGAAGAATGTCTGTCTTATGGTTCAATCTTTTTTCTTCAATGTGAAATAATTTTAACAGTAATTCAATTTTTGTTTCTATATTTTGAGTATTTGCTGAATTTACTAAATTAGATGAAAATGTATCATCATTATTACCTTAACTCATGAGTTACTTTTCAAGTTCATCATTCATATCATTAGTTGGAATTTAATTGATATCTTAGTTTTCCAAATAATGTTAAATTATGTTAAAATATTAGATAAATGGTTTTAGTTATATCTGCTGTAATTTTATAAAATCGAAAAACTTTGAAGAACCGAAAAGAACTAAAATTATTTACAATTTTTTTAAATGGGTTCCGGTTCCGATATATAGGTTCCAAAAAAGGTTCCGGTTCCTAAGTTTTCTTTAAGAACCGGTACCGGAACCGGTTCTTTCGATTTCGGTTCCAGTCCCTGGTTTAAAGTGTAACTAAGCAAATAACTCAAACGTATTCAATCAGTTATGTAACGGAATTTTTTATGTAATATCAGGACATAAAAACTGAAGTATATAATTTTCCTTCATTTATACTTTTTTATTGTTTTTGATGCAATGATGATTACGATTTATCATAATAATATTTGGGTTTAGTTTCAATAATATTTTATCAAAGTTTCATTTTTCACTAATAACTTATAACTGTGATAGTAGGATACATTTCATCGCTCTTTGGTCTCGCAAAAATAATTGAATAATAATATCATATGATATGAATAATATACACAAAAATGTGTTTCAGTTCTTAAATTGTTTACAATTTAATTATTATACCTTATAGTGAGAGTGAATAAATAAATAAATAAATAATGATTTACATTCAAAATGAAAACATTTTATGAGGTCCACAAATGCGAGCGTATTTTCAATGAATCAAAAATTATAAAAAAAAAAAAAAAGAAAATAGTCAAATGAAACTAAAACAAATTATTAATGATTTGTTTTCAAAATATAACACCACGTTAAAAGTCATGGGCAACTAAACTTTTGCTAAAATTAAAATTTAATATAATGGACCGAGTGTTCATGAATTATTTATAATACATCTGACTAATTTAAAACCGTATAACTTATAATAATCATGTTCCGTAATAGTTTTTAGCCATAACAAAGTTTAGCATTTTTTTCTCTCTCTCTCTCTAACTCACTTACTTTTTTTTTTATGGTTATTGCCTTTTATCCACGGAAAAATATAGTATATGGCTCTTGTCCGCGAAAGTGTATTGTGAGGGGAGATGAACGCGGTATTGAAATTCTCAGGAGGTCATCCACTTATATATATATATATATATATATATATATATATATATATATATATTAGTATAGGTTGTCTAGAAAGTTTGGAAACGTTCAGCAAGTATAAATTGTGTTGAATATTTCTAAACTTTTAAGGCACGCTTATAGATTTATATTATTTTATGAAGTGTGTGTATATAACTTCTATGCACAATATGTTATTGCATGTAAAACAAATTAGATATTTTTGAAAATGTTAAGGTTTTTAGTATTTATTTAAATTTATTTTAATTCATTAAATATTAAATATATATATATATTAATAAATATTAAGATATATTTGAATTAACGAATGTAATAAAAAAAAAAAAGAAACTGATATTACTTAAATGTTTTTAAATTTTAAATTGTTGTGTTGCTTGGTCGTATATTACGGCATTTTATTTGAGATTAACATTGCCAGTAAAATGTTTCAATTAATATTGCTTGATCCATAACGAAACAGTAAGTCTGTTAATACAACCAAATATATTTACATAGATATCTTCTATAGATGAATTGTCGAAAATATTTTGTAATAAGCTAAATTGCTGACAAATATTTTTTGGGTTCGAGATTCGATTTTATTAGTAATTTGAGATAGATTAATATTAGTAGAGTAATAATAAAATACTCGTAGTACTTATACAATATTAAAAATAGGTAATAATAGCAAAATAAAAGTTATAAAAATAATATTCTTATTTATCGATGTGTAATTATTATTAAAAGTAATTACTTATAACGAGTTTCAATTGCAAAAATCGTGGTCGGGCATAAACATTTAACAGAATACTATACATAATATTTTATGTGTAGTGTACACGTGTACAACATGTGAACACGTTGCGACTAAACTTATTTGTCCTCATTAAGTGGTTGTCCATATAAACCAAAATTAGTTCAAAAAGACTAACATTTTTAATATCGAACAAATAATAATCACATGGCGAGTGGTCTGGACTGTAGGGAGGGTGTTTCAGTGTTTTCCAGCCAAATTTGACTTATGTGCCTTATGTAAGTAATACACCATAACCTCTAACCTCCCATCTCGTGAATTTTTGGTCAAAAATTAGCAGTCTTGGGACCCGATGCGCGCTAATTTATCGGTATCCAAGTCGTTCGTGTATTATGGTATTTACGCCACCAACACTAATACCAATTTCGTCGGAAATTTCGTGCGAATTTATGCATCGTCTTAACGGAATTTCGAATTTTTTCACGTTTTCGTCTGTGATACTGCTTCGCGGATGGCGCATATGAGTCTCATTCTCGACTCGATCGCGACCGTTCTTAAACGCGGAACACCATTTTAACACCTGGGCCTTCGACAGACACTCCTCGGCTAACCGTTCGCGAAGTCAATGAAGAATTTTAGCTGGTTTAAACATTTTTTTTTTTTTGCCAAAAAAAAACGAATAATGATACGTTACGCAATCGCACTCGGAATTTCTTTTTCGCTTATCGTATAAAATAAACCAAAAACTTGTTTTTCACGACTATGGCTGTGATAGGCAGTTGTTAGTGAGTTACTTCAACATCAAATGCAGCTATACCCTCCAAACTTAATGTCTCTTCCGTAAAAACAGAACGTCTCATTTATATTTGAACCAATCTCGCAATATCGAGGAAAGTATTAGCTATAATTACTACCATATTTTTTTTCTGAGTGTTTAATAAAAACTTTTTATTTTATATGAATACAAATATTACAAAATTCCATATTCTTACTAACTTGGTAACATTTAAATTTTACTTTACATAGAATATATTCTGTGTATGTAGTAATATTTAATTATTTTATATTTAGATAGTTATCTATTTAAATGAATGAGAAAAGAAAATTGCACACAGTTAACTTACATGAATAATATAATCTCGGAAAGCATATTTTTCCATCCATTTTATGTTGTCGAGTAATTGGTGAAATATATTTCACTTCGTCAAAAACTGTGATTATTTTCTTGAAGGTAAGATCTTTTCCAGACATAGTCGATAACGTTAAAATTAACATTAAAACTAAAATGTTTGTTGTTTAGTATGGGAAAGAACGATAAAGTTCATCATTTCACTTTATTTCATTTATTTATTTACTTTTTTTTTTTGTATTTCTCTCGATAATATTTCAATATATTTAATTCAAATCATAACAAAAAATATCATTGGAGTTTAAGAGTCAATGATTTTTATTACTTTTGATAAATACCATTTAATAGATACGACGAAATCCAATTATATTAATATACATATTCTAAAGCTATGAAAAAATAAATATTGCCCACGAAAACCGAACCGAGTTCCAATATTATGCCTTTTTTTTTTTTTAATATTGTTAGTATACATTGAATTTTGGACCAGATCATTTTGCTCTTATACACAGATGCTCATTTTAACCTGTGGCCACATTAGGCGGAATCCATTGCATATATATACACAAATCAATATTATGCTCTAGGTAAATTGTTATTATGATTATTATTTATAATATTTAATAATTTTTAATAATTAATTTATGTTTTATAATAATTTTATTTATTATTATTTTAAGATTAACTGAAAAAAGATTTTTATAAGTAAAGTATTTCAGTGAAACGGACACCGCCTAAGACGGAAATCTTCTGACTGCATTTCTGTTTCAAATAATTGTAAATATTACATCTTTAAAACGAAATGTCCATCAACTAGGAACGGAAATATTATCGTCTTAATGGTAAACAAAATGTTCTATACACCGGAAAATAAACATTATTGAACAAAAAATGTTATTGTACATGTAAACCAGGAAAACTTCCTAAAAAACCCCTCCCCACTTAAGATGAATTTAAAAATGTCAACCTTGTGCTCAGAAGAAATTTCCTACTTAAGTTTCAAATGTCGAGTTGTTGAAATTGATTGTAGATAGTGTTGTAACTTTTAAGCATCGAAAAAAAAACAGACATGACTTTTTATTTTTCTAAATTATAATTACCCAATGCATAATAAAAAAGTAAGAAAAATACATGTTGAAATAAGAATATATGTATGCACGTAAAAATCATTTTAGTTTTGCAATCGTACAATAATGAGTTTTTTCCGAAAAAAAATTGTTCACTCCCGTTCCATTAAACTTTTTAATGTTGGAAAAATAAATTGGTCCGTAGCAATTCTATAGAGACATCTTACCACAAGAAACGATATTTTACATTATTCATCGGTGCACAACGTAGTAATTCGTATAGATACGTAACGGATAAAGATGTTATCGGGCCGGGTACGAACGGAAACATCGATGGGACTTTGAAAAGAGAGGGGTGGAGAGAAACAGACGAAGCGAGTACGATAGGGAGAAAAAAAAATTATAGAAAATATCCGAAGACCTGTGCACGGTGCATGCATATTTAGTACTTTTTAAGTGCATTAAGTTCCGAACTCTAGTTATAATATTTTATGTTTATTATTTTCATACAAAAATCTTGATGTAATCTATAAAAGTAATAATTTCGTTTTGTTTTAAAATTTTCATTAAAATTTACACCAAAAAAAAAAAAATATATATATATATATATATGTACAATAAAACATCTCAAAACATTTTACTTTGAACTCATCATTACTATATCTATGTACTCTCCTTACGACGCCATTACCCAAGGTTTATAGATTATAGTAATTTATAAACTTTGGTCCTTAACCACCCGATTCCATAGAATATATTCTTTATTATCAAAATGGGAATAACATCATATTAGTAAATAGGAGAAACAAACATCAGGGTATAATAGTGTGTGAAAAGTGTTTTGTATTATTATAAAGTTAAGCGGGCTACACACGTACAGTTAAAACTGTACGATTCGACTGTACAGTTTTATCTGTACATATAAATCGTTTTA